>NC_034198.2:17556376-17643876 GCF_002021735.2 Oncorhynchus kisutch | reverse complement strand
GTGTGTGTTGTGACACTCTGGATCTCAGCCGGGGGATAATGGTCTAATCTGGCAACCACAGAGGATATCATAGGCCTCTCGGTTACAAGGTCCACTGCAAACTCACAATGTCGGCACTGAGTGTACAGTGACTGTGTGTGTGTACGTAGTCCTGTGTGTGTTTGCGTGCATCTTTGTGTGTGGGCATGTGTGTGTACATGCTCTTGTGTGTGGTCGAATGTGTGTGTGTGTCTTTGTGTTGTTCAGTTGGAAGCCAAGGATTTTAAAGCTATGATATAATCTAAGACAGTGTGTTTAACAAGGCAGTTTGTATTCATAAAGGCCTAACTGAGAGAGAGTAATTCCCCACTGAGCCTTTCCACAGCACACTAACTCACACACACCATCTCTGCTTCACCTGAACACACAATGGGGCAAAAAAGTATTTAGTCAGCCACCAATTGTGCAAGTTCTCCCACTTAAAAAGATGAGAGAGGCCTGTAATTTTCATCATAGGGACACTTCAACTATGACAAACAAAATGAGAAAAAAAATCCTGAAAATCACATTGTAGGATTTTTAATGAATTTATTTGCAAATTATGGTGGAAAATAAGTATTTGGTCACCTACAAACAAGCAAGATTTCTGTCTCTCACAGTCCAGTAACTTCTTCTTTAAGAGGCTCCTCTGTCCTCCACTCGTTACCTGTATTAGTTAATGGCACCTGTTTGAACTTGTTATCAGTATAAAAGACACCTGTCCACAACCTCAAACAGTCACACTCCAAACTCCACTATGGCCAAGACCAAAGAGCTGTCAAAGGACACCAGAAACAAAATTGTAGACCTGCACCAGGCTTGGAAGACTGAATCTGCAATAGGTAAGCAGCTTGGTTTGAAGAAATCAACTGTGGGAGCAATTATTAGGAAATGGAAGACATACAAGACCACTGATAATCTCCCTCGATCTGGGGCTCCACGCAAGATCTCACCCCGTGGGGTCAAAATGATCACAAGAACGGTGAGCAAAAATCCCAGAACCACACGGGGGGACCTAGTGAATGACCTGCAGAGAGCTGGGACCAAAGTAACAAAGCCTACCATCAGTAACACACTACGCCGCCAGGGACTCAAATCCTGCAGTGCCAGACGTGTCCCCCTGCTTAAGCCAGTACATGTCCAGGCCGGTCTGAAGTTTGCTAGAGAGCATTTGGATGATCCAGAAGAAGATTGGGAGAATGTCATATGGTCAGATGAAACCAAAATATAACTTTTTGGTAAAAACTCAACTCGTCGTGTTTGGAGGACAAAGAATACTGAGTTGCATCCAAAGAACACCATACCTACTGTGAAGCATGGGGGTGGAAACATCATGCTTTGGGGCTGTTTTTCTGCAAAGGGACCAGGACGACTGATCCATGTAAAGGAAAGAATGAATGGGGCAATGTATCGTGAGATTTTGAGTGAAAACCTCCTTCCATCAGCAAGGGCATTGAAGATGAAACGTGGCTGGGTCTTTCAGCATGACAATGATCCCAAACACACCGCCCGGGCAACGAAGGAGTGGCTTCGTAAGAAGCATTTCATGGTCCTGGAGTGGCCTATCCAGTCTCCAGATCTCAACCCCATAGAAAATCTTTGGAGGGAGTTGAAAGTCCGTGTTGCCCAGCAACAGCCCCAAAACATCACTGCTCTAGAGGAGATCTGCATGGAGGAATGGGCCAAAATACCAGCAACAGTGTGTGAAAACCTTGTGAAGACTTGCAGAAAACGTTTGACCTCTGTCATTGCCAACAAAGGGTATGTAACAAAGTATTTAGATAAACTTTTGTTATTGACCAAATACTTATTTTCCACCATAATTTGTAAATAAATTCATAAAAAATCCTACAATGTGATTTTCTGGATTTGTTTTTCTAATTTTGTCTGTCATAGTTGAAGTGTACCTATGATGAAAATTACAGGCCTCTCTCATCTTTTTAAGTGGGAGAACTTGCACAATTGGTGGCTGACTAAATACTTTTTTGCCCAACTGTATCTTGGCCCATATTCACAAAGCATCTCCCCATGTCCATATACGAGGCAGTTTTGCTCTAAAAAGCAAGACTGATCCTAGATTAGCACTCCTACTCTGAGGCAAAGTGTGACCTCTGACCTGTCCTTGAAGAAACGTCGGAAGCCAAAGGCCACCAGCTTGAAGACAGACTCCAGGACGAAGACGATGGTGAAGATGTAGTTACAGATCTTCAGCGCCTCGTCCAACTCCTGGAGGGAGGGAGGCATGGTTAGTAGTACAGTATTCCATAGGTTATAGCTACTGTATATATGGTCTCTCTCTGATGTCTTACTCTCTGAAAGCAAACATTTTCCCAGAGTCAGCCATTTTCAACACCCTACCATCTCCCTCTCTCTGCTTCTTTTTGAAAAGACCGCCGGTATAAAAGTGTCTTGTATGTAGCCTGGGGGAATTCACGATACCCATCTCAATGTAGAAAGTGACCTTTTCCTAGTAGGCATGTTGTGAGAAGATATAGGGCTTTACTGACTCTGCTCTCCTCTGGCAACCCGTACCCCCCCCCCCCCCACCCTCATCTCTCTCTGTTACTGTCTCTCCTTTTCTCTATATCTATATCTCATGCATAATCTTTCCGGACACATGGTAATTTCATCGGAAAACTCAAGCTGTTTTCATCACGAATCACCTTTCGGCTGATAATAAACAATGACAACTCATTGAGACATAATTTACGTGGGAGTTTAGTTTATGAATTTTTTGTATTACTTTATTTAATGTGGAAAAAAATCCCCTGAAGAATTGAAATAACTTTTCTCAAATCTGTTTGTGCAGGCAGACAAACTACAAATCCCAGAGTAATGATGTTGGACTATGTGGAATGAATACAAACTAGGTTGTCATGGGAATCTTTGTCTGTGCTTTCTGAGGGGCCATGGTGATAACTAACAGACTTCAAATCCACTACCTTAAAACTACAAACCCCATCATTGCGCAGGTCCTACCTTTGGCTGCTGGTAGTGTTCCATCGCCATGGTGATGACATTGAGTGCGATGACAATGGTAATGAAGAGGTCCAGATACTGGGAGGTGCACATCTTGTGGATGAGGAGACGAGTGGGGGAGTAATCCGAGTAGTAAGGCTTACTCTGAGCTTCTGTTGGAAGGGGGGAGTAAGAGAGGGGAGGACGGGGAGGTAGGCGGGGTGGGGGGGTCATAGAGTGAGATAGGGAGTAGTGTACTGGACATTGTGGGTGAAAGGTTTCGAGAGGTAGAAGCCAGCCCGCAGGTCTCAAGAGATATCATAGCGTTAGTTAAAGGAAAGCATACACACCCATACTGACATATATCACATAATTACAGAAGATAGAGGCAGATAAAGAGACGCAAATGAAAGACAGATGGAGTGAGAGAGAAGAGAGTAGCAAAGGTACATGGAAAGAGAGTTATACAAGGAGAGGAAAGGAGAGGAGAGAGGTACAGGAAGACACAGAGATCTTGGAAAGAGAGAATGAGTGAAAACGAGGAAGAGAAAGCGAGAGAAGCACAGTGTTCCTGGGCCCGGGTCCCCTGTGGCTGCCAGTCATGACTAATCAAATCAGAGATGCTCTCCTCTGATCAACAATTATTCAAATGTAGTCTCCTCTGAGAGAGCATGAACGGAAATAAACAGCATCGCCACCGCCCAAAGTGGTGTGTGTGTGTGTGTGTGCGTGCATGTGTGTGTGTGTGTAAGAGACTGTAGCTGTGGAGGAGGGAGGTTATTTTGGTGCATTCTGAGGCTGTAGGGAGTGGGTAGTGAATGGTTAATTTATGCTGTCTCTTTCAATGCAGCTTTTTCTAGTGTTTTCACTCTTGCTGTATATTTTCTCTACCTCTTTCTCTTCCTCTCCTTCTCTCTCATAAAGACCCTACTGGGCACAGATGTCAATTCAACGTCTATTCCACATTGGTTCAATATCATTTCATTAAAATGACATGGAAACTAATTAGAGCCGGGACAATACCAGTATTGCAATACTTTTTCCATGGCAAAAATTCAAACACGAAGCATACCATACTCTTTGGTCCTTTAAAAAACATCTGTATGTAAAATATTGTGCGCTATAGCTTGGAAAATAACTAAATGTGACTCTGGTTGACAACATAACGATGTTTGCTTCCAACATTAGGGCTGTTAACCTAAAGAAGTTAAATCTGCTTTGGGTTTTGTTTCCACGCCAAGATGCTAACAAGAATCGCGATACTGGTATCGTCCCGGCCCTAGAAACAATATTGATTCAACCACTGTGTGCCCAGTGGGACATACTGTACACAACAAAAAGGACAGTCGATTTTACAGTTCAGTATATCACTTCCAGTTTCACACCTGTTTCTCTCATCTGTCCTTTATCCACCCATCCATAAAGGACAGAGGAAAGAGGAGTATGGGGGAGGAGAGAGTCTCTCTATCAGTCTCTGTCCTCATCCCTCTTTCATCAGTGAAAGAGAGAGAGAGGACATATGAAGTAGAGGAGGAGTCAGAGACAGGCCAGAATGGAAACACACACACAGCGTGATTCCCCCAGGTGCTGTTCAACTCTCCCCCTTGCCAATTAGCCCAGGTGGCTGCTGCGGCAGCTGGCTAAAACTCCTGACGGTGTACGTGTGTATGTGTGTGTTTGTGTGTGTACGTGTTCGTGTATTCACTGTATGGTCCATTCTCACCTCTTCTCCTCTGTCCTCTTCATCATAAATCTCCTTGAGTGTGAGACTCTCTCTCGTTCGGTGTCTGCCTGGGCTATTGCTTTATCGTACATTTATTGTACAAAATGCAGACCCATTATACATTATAGCAGTGCATGTATTATAGGCAGTAAACCCAATGGCGCAAATGTTGTGGCAGTGAAACTTCCTGGGAAAATGCTTAGCTTCTGCAGTTTTGCTGCAGGGCCTAACACTTTATTTTAATGGGCCTCACTAGAGGCTCGATAAATGAAACTGTTAGTATAGTGTATTGAGCATCCATTGCTGTATCTTGAGAGGATTGTCCAAATAATGTATTAGACATTTCAGTGGCTGGCTGAGTTTTTTAAAAGCAATCTGAAGCAGTTTTGTAAGTGCAAAACTCTCATATGTTTAAAACGCTACATTAAGAGAGGGAGTAGGAGAGAGAGAATGGGAGAGATGGACCTTTCCCTGTGTAAGTACTGCACTGAGAAAGGGAGAGGAAGAATAAGAGAGCGAGACAGGGAAAACAAGAGAGTAGAACCTTTTCCCCCATGGCTCAGGCCCAGCTCTCGCTCGGGGAGGTAGGAGAGGTGAGGGTAGAGAGGGCCAAATTATACCTCCACTACTCCCAAACTCTCACTCCCACTCTCTCTTTCCAGAGGAAGAAAGAGCTGAGCAGCACTCAGAGAATGGATCTGCCTTTAGACTCACTGGAACAGACTGACACTGTGATATCATGCCAAACCAATGAGTCAACCATATTAGCTTTTGCCAAATCAGCTTTAAAGACTTTTAAAAGTGTGTGCGTGTATGTTTGTATGTGCACAGTGTGCCTGTGTGTGTTTGTGTGCTCAGTGGGGCATGTGAGGGCATATTCAGGTCTACTCTTGTGGGAAAAGAGAACTTTGACAAGATGAAAGTGAAGAAGTGAGGTGTGAAGAAACTTCAGTACAGTCATCTTTCTCTGTCCCTTTTTCTCCTCTCTCTCTCTCTCTCTCTCTCTCTCTCTCTCTCTCTCTCTCTCTCGCTCACACAAATAGAAACATTACATTCACAAACATAACATAAACATCAACCAGACCCCCATCCCATCAATCAACCTAAGGGGCCTTAGACCTATGTAGTCCACTAATTGGGATAAGAGGAGCTGCTGAATGACTAGCATGCAGCATGTTAAACAGAATGTCCATGTTGGTGCCTCGTGTGAGTATTATTGAGCACCCTACATGTTGGTGCCCTGTGCGAGAATTATTGAGTACCCTACATGTTGGTGCCTCGTGTGAGGATGATTGAGTACTCTACATGTTGGTGCCCTGTGTGAGGATGATTGAGTACTCTACATGTTGGTGCCCCATGTGAGGATTATTGAGTACCCTACATGTTGGTGCCCCATGTGAGGATAATTGAGTACCCCACACAGTGTTGCCTCGTGTGAAGATTATTGAGTACCCTGCATGTTGGTGCCCCATGTGAGGGTTATTGAGTACCCTGCATGTTGGTGCCCCATGTGAGGGTTATTGAGTACCCTGCATGTTGGTGCCCCATGTGAGGGTTATTGAGTACCCTGCATGTTGGTGCCCCATGTGAGGGTTATTGAGTACCCTGCATGTTGGTGCCCCATGTGAGGATAATTGAGTACCCAACATGTTGTTGCCCTGTGTGAGCATTTATCCAAAAAGGTAGTTATAATTTAACCCTTCAAGAGGGAATGATGCGGTTCAGGTAACATATCATACATATGACACATGATGATATGTTACTCTTGGAGATCTAAGACCCCTTTGGCCGAAAGCACTGGTGAAGCGTCAAAGATCACCTGACTGAAAAAGAAAGGAGCAGTTAGTTAGCAAAGAACACCAAAGCAATACTAAAACCTGGTCCAAAAACAACCTCTTAACCCCTTGCCCCACATTACCTATACCCACCTGATTCTTTGAAGTCTACAAAGTGAGGGTATAAAGGTTAGGGTGAGGAACTAGGAGTTATTTTTGGACTGAGCCACACTCAGTAACTTCAGGAAGACGAGGCTCGGGTTGGGAAATACAGACACACTGAAGTCCCTGGGCATGTGGCGAGGGAGTGGATACACCACAGCACAGCACGATGGGTTTACTGTCACAGTGTGAGTGGGCTTTGATTGGATTGGAGTGAATGTATGTATAGTGTATGGGTTTGAAAGGTCTGGTTGGATTGGATGTGTGTTTATGGCTTTGAAGAAGCTTTGGTTGGGTTGAATGTGTGTGCATGGGTTTGAACTTGAAGAAGCTTTGGTTGGGTTGAATGTGTGTGCATGGGTTTGAACTTGAAGAAGCTTTGGTTGGGTTGAATGTGTGTGCATGGGTTTGAACTTGAAGGAGCTTTGGTTGGGTTGAATGTGTGTGCATGGGTTTGAACATGAAATAGCTTTGGTTGAGTTGGTTTGCACATGCAGTGTATAGACTTGAAGTAGGTTTGAATTGATTGGATGTGTGTGTGTGGCTTCATAACACAGTGGAGATATGTGATGGATACAGTGAAAGGACATATAGAGTGCTATGTTGATTTTCAACCAAGCTGTAGATGGTACCATATCATGGATTGTTCTAGAGTAACCTTGGTACTATTGGGATGTGAAAGTTGTTTAAATGTGGTTTACATCTCTACGGGTCACATGTGATGCTTTTGATGATTGGTCAGGTGAAACTGGGGCTTGTGGTAGAAAGATGATTGAAGGGGGGCTTGAGAAAAGGAGGATAGTCTTTGAGCTTTGGATGGTAAAACAATGTCTGTGAAAGGAAGAACAGGCCAGAGGCAGTAAGATCAGTCACAATGTTACGGCCAGGATAATTTCCTGTTTTAGGTCAAAGGTCAAGATGATGTGGTGGTAAAATCCCAGTACCAATATCATTATGGTTATACCTTGGTAGGTGTTGTGACTGATTTTAAACGCCTGCCCTTTATGGTCAATGGATTGGTTCATATTAAGAGTCAATGTGTGCTGGGTCAACAGGTAGTGCTGGTAGATTATACAGCACAAGCTCATATCAAGGGGAAGGGGTTAACGTCAAGTGAAACTACATTGAATTCAATGATGTATTAATGATTTTAGAGCCAGCAAACATTGAGTCATAAGGTTAGATACAAAATAAACAATATAATAAACAAGTAAATCAGAAAAGATTCTGCTGGATTTCCCAAAATGCACTGCTCCCCTATTCAGCACCAATGACAAAAAGAAGAAACAAAAACGGAACTGAAAAGAGAAGTTGAGGATTGTGAGAAAAGAGGAGCAACAGAGCAGTTTGAGGAGCCCAGAAGAAAGATAAATAATAACATGACATCATTCACAATGACAGGGCATGGTAATTCATACACGCACACAAACACGCAAAAATGCACGACGACAAACACACACTCACATACAAAGACACACAAAGACACACACGAGTTGTGCCGGTACACATGGTAGACTGACACACACTTCTTTCTGAGTCTGACTTGAGCAGGATGGACCAATTGGAATGGAGACTGGAATGGCGAAGGCAGGCGATTGGACAGCAGTGAGTGGAAGGCGGGGTTAACAGGGCGAGAGAGTGATGATGGGCAAATGAGAATATAAGCATATAAGAAACAAACCAATGAGATATCAGCGTTTCAGCAATACAGTAGACAGCACATTTCCGCCCTTCATTCCTCTATGGGAAAGTCCAAGTCTAATTCAAACACAACTATTACCCCTGTATCATAGTCTGGTAAAGTCGAGGCTAAATCATCTGCAGTGGCTACATCCATTTTTGGACTTAAAAATTAACAATATGTACCCATTGATTCTTGAATAAAATAACTTATAAATGCCTCCTGAGCTTAGTTCCACGGTCGTACCCCACCAGTTCCACGGTCGTACCCCACCAGTTCCACGGTCGTACCCCACCAGAATCCAAAATATACACTTGTTTTACTCCACTGTTTGTAAACAAAGTAAATTAAAACTATCCTTTTGATATCATGGATGGTCAGTCCTCGCATCCATAGCTCTGTATATACATTTGAGAGTGGCTTGGTTTCAACTGCTCTGATTGCTGATTTAAGTACCTTGTAGCATTAAATATGGTGTTCAGGTAAGTGGCAGTTATGTTAGACCAGGGAATCAGCAATTGAGGAGTGCTGTTTTAAAGGACCACCACATCACCTCTTTCTTCCTACCCGACTCTAATCATGTAATATTCTAACACTGGCACATGCATGTCTTGGACTGTCCAATAATCCCCAGTTTTCTGGTTGGCTTGATCTACCACCTGGGTAGCAGTACATCTGTCCGACTGCTGGTACACCACATGTTAACCAGCCTCCTTCATTGTTAGCTTGGGCTGTAGGACACACACACCTGCTAACACACACACACACACACAGATTCATAGGTTACACACGCAAGTACATAATGCACACACACACACACACACCTTTTCTTAACCCAGTTACATTCAGTGGCTCTCTTGTGGTTATCTAATATATCCTAAGCAGAGCTCAAAGGCAATGTGCCAGCACGCTTTAGAAGCACTGATTCTTACACCTCAAACCATGAAACATTCATACCCTCACACACTCTCATAAAACCCACTATAGCACTACTTATAATACAAGGACCTTCTACTGCTACAGAATCATTCACCTAACGGCATCAGCCCACTGCAGGGATGCATATTGATTAGCTAGTTAGGCTGGACTCATCTAGGCTAGGTAACTGATGCTAAGCACAACTGTCAGGTTATGTTAGGCTAATAGGTGTATTGGTGCGAGCATTGGTGGGGTTACACCTACACCTTAGTTCATGAAAGTGATTAAATATTTAAATTCCTCTAACGCTACACTTAACTCTGCTACCAACACCTAGCCGGTGACATGAAGCATTTATCCCCTGCCCACATCCTGAGAACTTCCTGACAAAATTCATCTGTAGAGGAGGACGTTTCAATCACTAACTGGCACAGGTCTTATCAAAGAGGAACTGTCTACACTTTGGGCTGATGCACGTCATAGCTCGATTGAAATTTAAAAGGCAACTTTCCCGTGTTCGCGGAGACTGCATTCACGGTAAACGCTGCACATGTCGGCTCAATCGGAAATTACCTTTAACATTTTTACGCGGAGCTTCCGCGATACTTCTGCGATACAGATTGAACCCAGCCATTTCTCTCACTTCTATTTCTCACTCTCTCTTTCTCCCCCTTCTCTTGCTCCCCCTATCTCCCTCCGCCTTTCCTACCTTTAGCCCGCCCCTCACTCACTTTCAATCTCTCCCCCCTCTCTCGCCACCTTACCCCGCCCCGCCCCGCCCCTCACGTCCTGTCCATCTCATCTTACAATCATTTTTTTTGCACTCTCTCTCTCAACCTCTCTCTCTCTCTCCCTCCTTCCATCTCTCTAATGGTCTAGTGTTATTAACCACATTCCTACATCAGGGGAATATAAAGGAGGGAGAAGAAGACGGATAGAAAACCTCCGTTAGATCCATCTCTGTCAGCACTGACCCAGATAGAGCTGGCTGCCGCGGTGTGTGTGTGTGTCTGTGTGTCTGTGTGTGCATGTGCGTGTGACTGGTCAGTATTGATGACAGGGGGAGGAGTTGACACTCTTGTCCTAGCCATTTACTGTTCAGTGCATCGCTGACATCATAGTTTAGGGGTAAAACATGTTAAACAGTCTTGTTTCACCCCCTGAAGGTGAACATAATAATTAAATGGGCTACAATACAATTACTCTCTACATTATCATCATGTAAAGTGGGGAGTATTTGATACACTGCCGATTTTGCAGGTTTTCCTACTTACAAAGCATGTAGAGGTCTGTAATTTTTTTATCATAGCTACACTTCAACTATGAGAGGCGGAATCTAAAACAAAAATCCAGAAAATCACATTGTATGATTTTTAAGTAATTCATTTGCATTTTATTGCATGACATAAGTATTTGATCACCTACCAACCAGTAAGAATTCCGGCTCTCACAGAACTGTTAGTTTTTCTTTAAGAAGCCCTCCTGTTCTCCACTCATTACCTGTATTAACTGCACCTGTTTGAACTCGTTACCTGTAGAAAAGACACCTGTCCACACACTCAATCAAACAGACTCCAACCTCTCCACAATGGCCAAGACCAGAGAGCTGTGTGAGGACATCAGGGATAAAATTGTAGACCTGCACAAGGCTGGGATGGGCTGCAGGACAATAGGCAAGCAGCTTGGTGAGAAGGCAACAACTGTTGGCGCAATTATTAGAAAATACAAGAAGTTCAAGATGATGGTCAATCACCCTCGGTCTGGGGCTCCATGCAAGATCTCACCTCGTGGGGCATCAATGATCATGAGGAAGGTGAGGGATCAGCCCAGAACTACACGGCAGGACCTGGTCAATGACCTGAAGAGAGCTGGGACCACTGTCTCAAAGAAAACCATTAGTAACACACTACGCCGTCATGGATTAAAATCCTGCAGTGCACGCAAGGTCCCCCCTGCTCAAGCCAGCGCATGTCCAGGCCCGTCTGAAGTTTGCCAATGACCATCTGGATGATCCAGAGGAGGAATGGGAGAAGGTCATGTGGTCTGATGAGACAAAAATAGAGCTTTTTGGTCAGAAACTCCACTCGCCGTGTTTGGAGGAAGAAGAAGGATGAGTACAACCCCAGAACACTATCCCAACCGTGAAGCATGGAGGTGGAAACATCATTCTTTGGAGATGCTTTTCTGCAAAGGTGACAGGACAACTGCACCGTATTGAGGGGAGGATGGATGGGGCCATGTATCGCGAGATCTTGGCCAACAACCTCCTTCCCTCAGTAAGAGCATTGAAGATGGGTCATAGCTGGGTCTTCCAGCATGACAACGACCTGAAACACACAGCCAGGGCAACTAAGGAGTGGCTCCGTAAGAAGCATCTCCAGGTCCTGGAGTGGCCTAGCCAGTCTCCAGACCTGAACCCAATAGAAAATCTTTGTAGGGAACTGAAAGTCCGTATTGCCCAGCGACAGCCCCAAAACCTGAAGGATCTGGAGAAGGTCTGTATGGAGGAGTGGGCCAAAATCCCTGCTGCAGTGTGTGCAAACCTGGTCAATAACTACAGGAAATGTATGATCTCTGTAATTGCAAACAAAGGTTTCTGTACCAAATATTAATTTCTGCTTTTCTGATGTATCAAATACTTATGTCATGCAATACTTACTTAAAAATCATACAATGTGATTTTGGGGATTTTTGTTTTAGATTCCGTCTCTCACAGTTGAAGTGTACATATGATGAAAATTACAGACCTCTACATGCTTTGTAAGTAGGAAAACCCGCAAAATCGGTAGTGTATCAAGTACTTGTTCTCCCCACCCTATCATAATTATTAGTAAAAGGTGTGCTGAAGTAGGACATTATATATTAATACCTGATAAAGTGATACAGCACGAGAGGCTGTGCCATCAATAAATCAACAGGCAAGCGATGCTGTTAGCTAGGACACAAAATGGCCAAATCCTACTTTAGTACCAGTTTTTGAAGACAAACACAGAGAGAGGGAAAGCCATCTTCTGGGACATGACCCACACAGAGCAGGTCTGAGTAAAGCGTTTATCTCTTTGGGCTGTGAGCCTGGGAGAGTTAGAGGCCATCTGTTACAGTGACACATTCACTCCCTGAGCTGAGCTATGTAAAGAACACTCAGAGCTACATTCTCTCTCTCTTTCACATTTTCTCTGTTTTCCCTTTGTCTTTGTTTCTCTTCTCCCTCTCCTCTCTCTCACTCTCTCTCTCTCTCTCTCTCTCTCTCTCTCTCTCTCTCTCTCTCTCTCTCTCCCCTCTCTCTCTCACTCTCTCCTCTCTCCTCTCTTTCTCTCTCTCTCTCTCTGTGTGGGGGAAAGAAAGGATACACCGTGCCTGGCTGCCACATTATAGACAGCACCCCGCTGACAACTTCTTCCTTCCTCACTCACTCTTTCAAGTATCTCTCTCCTTCTGTCTCCGTCTCACCTCCCTCTCTCCATCTTTCCATCGCTCTTTCTCCCTATAGGGCAACCCACTAGCTGCCTAGGGGAGAATATCACAGTGCACAGTCAAGCACCAGGAGGGTGAGACATACCTTTAGACAGAGACTGTACTGGACATAACTGTGAATCTCTGTGTGTGTGTGTGTGTGTGTGTGTGTGTGTGTGTGTGTGTGTGTGTGTGTGTGTGTGTGTGTGTGTGTGTGTGTGTGTGTGTGTGTGTGTGTTGTTTAGGTAAGGTATAGAAACAGGAGCAGATGGCTTGGTCTTTCCCAGCAGAGAGACGTGATTAAGCAGCACCTTTGATCCACTGAACTAAACTACACATACAGCAGCCCAAAGCTAACACACTCAGGAGTGAGTGAGTGTGTGTGTGTGTGTGTGTGTGTGTGTGTGTGTGTGTGTGTGTGTGTGTGTGTGTGTGTGTGTGTGTGTGTGTGTGTGTGTGTGTGTGTGTGTGTGTGTGTGTGTGTGTGTGAGCCAGAGCTAATAGAGGGTGGCATACTGGCAGGAGGGGCAACCCCATCCCATCCCCATCCCATCATCTCCCCTTCTCTTCCTCCTATTCTCCATCCCCCTTTACTCTCATCTTCCTTACTTCTCACATCCATCTCTTCTCCTGCATACTTACGTATTCAGTGATTTACCCCTATCCATCTCCCTTTCTCTCCACTCTCATTCCTTCATATTATTTCTCCCTCCTCCCCTCTTATCTTTATTTCCTCCTCCCTCTTTATTTCATCCTCCCCTCTTTATTTCCTCCTCCCCTCTTTATTTCCTCCTCCCCTCTTTATTTCCTCATACCCTCTTTATTTCCTCATACCCTCTTTATTTCCTCCTCCCCTCTTTATTTCCTACTCCCTCTTTTCTTTATTCCCTCCTCCCCTCTTGTCTTTATTCCCTCCTCCCCTCTTGTCTTTATTTCCTCCTCCCCTCTTTTCTTTATTCCCTCCTCCCCTCTTGTCTTTATTTCCTCCTCCCCTCTTGTCTTTATTTCCTACTCCCTCTTTTCTTTATTCCCTCCTCCCCTCTTGTCTTTATTTCCTCCTCCCCTCTTCTTTATTCCCTCCTCCCCTCTTTTCTTTATTCCCTCCTCCCCTCTTTATTTCCTCCTCCCCTCTTTATTTCCTCCTCCCCTCTTGTCTTTATTCCCTACTCCCTCTTTTCTTTATTCCCTCCTCCCCTCTTTTCTTTATTTCCTCCTCCCCTCTTTATTTCCTCATACCCTCTTTATTTCCTCCTCCCCTCTTGTATTTATTCCCTCCTCCCCTCTTTTCTTTATTCCCTCCTCCTCTCTTTATTTCCTCATACCCTCTTTATTTCCTCCTCCCCTCTTTATTTCCTACTCCCTCTTTTCTTTATTCCCTCCTCCCCTCTTGCCTTTATTCCCTCCCTCCTCCCCTCTTGTCTTTATTCCCTCCTCCCCTCTTGTCTTTATTCCCTCCTCCCCTCTTGTCTTTATTCCCTCCTCCCCTCTTGTCTTTATTCCCTCCTCCCCTCTTGTCTTTATTCCCTCCTCCCGTCTTGTCTTTAGTCCCTCCTCCCCTCTTGTCTTTATTCCCTCCTCCCCTCTTGTCTTTATTCCCTCCTCCCCTCTTTTCTTTATTCCCTCCTCCCCTCTTGTCTTTATTCCCTCCTCCCCTCTTGTCTTTATTCCCTCCTCCCCTCGTGTCTTTATTCCCTCCTCCCCTCTTTTCTTTATTTCCTCCTCCCCTCTTGTCTTTATTCCCTCCTCCCCTCTTGTCTTTATTCCCTCCTCCCCTCTTGTCTTTATTCCCTCCTCCCCTCTTGTCTTTATTCCCTCCTCCCCTCTTTTCTTTATTTCCCCCTCTTTTCTTTATTTCCCCCTCCCCTCTTGTCTTTATTCCCTCCTCCCCTCTTTTCTTTATTTCCTCCCCTCCCCTGTTGTCTTTATTCCCTCCTCCCCTCTTGTCTTTATTCCCTCCTCCCCTCTTGTCTTTATTCCCTCCTCCCCTCTTGTCTTTATTCCCTCCTCCCCTCTTGTCTTTATTCCCTCCTCCCCTCTTTTCTTTATTTCCCCCCTTTTCTTTATTTCCCCCTCCCCTCTTTTCTTTATTCCCCCCTCCCCTCTTGTCTTTATTCCCTCCTCCCCTCTTGTCTTTATTCCATCCTCCCCTCTTTCTTTATTCCCTCCTCCCCTCTTTTCTTTATTCCCTCCTCCCCTCTTTTCTTTATTTCCTCCTCTTTTCTTTATTTCCCCCTCTTTTCTTTATTCCCTCCTCCCCTCTTGTCTTTATTCCCTCCTCCCCTCTTTTCTTTATTCCCTCCTCCCCTCTTTTCTTTATTCCCTCCTCCCCTCTTTTCTTTATTCCCTCCTCCCCTCTTGTCTTTATTCCCTCCTCCCCTCTTTTCTTTATTCCCTCCTCCCGTCTTTTCTTTATTCCCTCCTCCCCTCTTTTCTTTATTCCCTCCTCCCCTCTTTTCTTTATTCTCTCCTCCCCTCTTTTCTTTATTCCCTCCTCCATTCTTTTCCTCCCTCCATAATTTTCTCTTCCCTTCATCCAAAGTTGTGTGCAAAAAGAGGGAACTGCCCCTGCTCAGCTAAGAGTTCTCTGTCATGTTATAGAACTACAGACTCACACACACACACACACCTCCTCTGAGCGCTGGCCTGCCTAATACAATTATACAGTAAAACTATAATTCGCTGTGATGGACAGATTTGGGGTGGGGCTGTCGCGTCTGTCTGTCTCACTGGCGCATGTCATAGAAAAAGAATCTCCTCCACGCGTGAATATTCAGTGTGTGGAGATATGACTGTATACACAAACATGTCCTTACATTCCCTTACCAGGAAAGGGGGTAATAGAGAGGGGGAGGAGAGCGGGAGAGAGAGATGGAGAGAACGAGAGACAGAGAGCGATAGAGAGGACCTTGCTCTCTCATCGAGCAGACACAGTGACACAGACAGAGTTCTGGGGTTTGAGGACAGAGGGTTGCTCCTGCATATTTCACAGCCTACCCTGCTACCATCTGGTGCCTGTGACACATGCGCACGCACGCACGCACGCACGCAGGCACACTCACACGCACACACACACACTCCTGCATGAGCGTGGGTGGACAACCTACAGTTGGTGGTACAGTAACAAAAACAGTGCTGTGGATAGTGGATGAATCGTGGGTCACTGTGAAGAACAAGGAACCACAACACACGACAGGAAAATGTCCACAAACGTCTATAGCGGACTGAGTCAGATGAGAGAGAGGCAGGGGGACGGGTAGGGAGCGCGGGATGGGACCCTACCTCCCGTGAACGTTGAACCCTGACTTCTGAACCACCATGGTAGGGGACACACAGAACATGCTAGAAACTCTGTACCTGTCAGTGTGCCTTCAGAGAGGACCCAACTCACCCCCGGAATCATCAACACATCTAGAAGAACGAGACCAGGTTAGTCAGAGAGAGGTGTGGAACGAGGGATGGGCGAAGGAGAGAGAGTGTAAGAAGGAGAAATAGGGGTGAAGTAAGAGCAGAAGGATGAAGATGACAACGTGGGCTGGTTAGTTCCTACTGTGAGTCTTTTCCACTTATTCTGAGTCCAGTGTGAGCTCGTGATACAGTTGATAAGGGTTCGATGATTCAGTTGGGGATTTTGTAGACAGTCAGTCAAACCCCGATATTCAAACCCCAAAATCCCAAAGATCTATGAACAAAAAATGACTGCGACACAAATAGAGCCACTCAGATGGAGTCCCCCAAAAAAAAGCAACCTCCCCATCAGAAGAAAACAACTTATGTTTCCCTTCTCTTCACAAACTCTTACGCCATCCAGAAAAGCAGAGTGTAGATTCTGAAGCCTGTCCAGTCACAAGGGGTATACCTCTCCTCTACATACCTTTAATCAACCATTCTCTTACTCTGTCAAACGATTCTACAACTTCAGTTACAGTTGTGCGCAACATGGTTTCCAAGCAACAGAAAAAGAACAAGCTTGAGGTTACAGACCGGATAAAGGAGAGACTATAAACCATAAACTAAAGATAATCTATAGGAAAAATGAAACGGAGAAAGAAACCAATGGACATGAGGGGCCTTGAACAATTATAGAGACGGATAGAGGAGGGCATGTTCATTCTCTATTTGTTTCGGAAGCATTTGAGAGTGGTTTGTACAAGGCCTGTTTAAGGGGAAAGGGGGACACCTAGCAAGTTGCACAACTGAATGCATTCAACCAAAATATGTCTTCTGCATTTAACCCAACGCCTCTGAATCAGAGAGGTGCAGGGGGGCTGCCTTAATCCACATCATCGGCACCCTGGGAGCAGTTGTTAGGGGTTAATTGCCTTGCTCAAGGGCAGAAAGGCATATTTTCCCACCTTCCCGGCTCGGGGATTGGAACCAGCAACCTTTTGGTAACTGGCCCAACACGCTGAAACACTAGGCTACCTGTCGTAGGTGTGTGAGTGAGGGCAAGAGGGTGGAAGTAAAAGAGTGAGCGAGAGGGAGACTGTGTGTGTTCGGTCTGTTTGAGTGACTGTATGTGCGTGAGAGGGTGTGAGAGCATGGGAGAGTGTGAGTGCATGAGCACTTTGGGCACACCACATCTGCAAGAGAAAATCCATATCCATCTGTATTTCTCAAGAGATTCGCACGGTCAACTACCGAAGGCATTCCCACTGTCAACTACCATCAACATTCGATGAAAACAAATCCAAATGATCTTACTTTGATCCACCAAAAGTATCTCTACAGCCAATACGGCTACTGAAATAACCACTATTTCTCATTTCCAATGTTTGGGGTTAGAAGGCAGTGGAATCACTATAGAGAGGCGAAGTCGGGCATCTGGTAACCCATTCTTGTACAGCTGGAGGGGCGGCCGGGCAAAGATCTAGGATCAGCTAACCTTCGTATGATCCTAACCCTTTTCATAAAGAGGAAACCATAGATCAGCATCTAGGTACTCCCTAGTTTGGTTTGTAGTTCTACCTACCCCTCCGGATGTACTACAACTACATGCAGGAGAGGAGGGGGAAGGGGGGAGATAGGGGGGATGTAACCTCGCCCTCACCCCACCCCCCTCCCTCTAACTCTGAAAGTACCACGCCATGCAAGTCCCGTCCACCAGTACTCACTGGGCATGCTCCAAGGGGACGTCCTAAGTACACCCTCTACGATAGGCCAGGCAGGGAAAAGGGGGAGGGGGGGGGGGGGGGGTCTATTCTTACTAGACCAGCGCTCAACAACTCCGATCCTGGAGAGAGGCTGGGTGTGTGGGCTTTTGTTCCAGCCCAGCACTAACACACCTGATTCCAGGCTTTACAATTATTGCTGGGCTAGAACCAAATCCTGCACACCCAGTAGCTCTCCTGGACCAGAATGGGTGGCCACTGACCCCCACACAAAGAGAGGATATCTAGCGGGGACACTACAGGGAGGAAAACCATTTAAAAAGAAAAGGCACTTCTACAGTAATGCAAAATAGCAACTATTCCAGGTCTAGCGCGTTTCTACGTCCGTTGACTTCGGTCAAATCAAACCAAAACAAGCTCAAACCAGGCAGGACTCAGAAAGATGTGGAAAGACTACCGACCAGCCAGCTCCTTCTCCTTACTCCGTCTCTTTTTCTCCATCCGTTTCAGTCTCTTCTCCTCCCTGCGCTTGGCCTCCTCGGCCTCCTGGCTGCGACGACACTTGTGGAAGTTCTCCACCACCACACCCACGAACATGTTGAGCACGAAGAAGCTGACGATGAGCAGGAAGGAGATGAAGTAGAGGAGCATCCAGGGGTTGTAGTTCAGCTGTGGCTGGAGGGGGTAGACATAGACAAGGTATAGTGTAATATACTGTACTCGCACACACACAGTATGATGTTGTGTACACGCACTCATTTTTGGCAGAGTTATGAGTATTGTGGTGGTGCACTCTATGCAAACCAGCCCCAAGTCCCACTGGGCACAGAATTGAACGTCTATTCCACGTGGGTTCAACGTCACTTTATTGAAATGACGTGGAAACAACGTTGGTTCAACCAGTGTGTGCGCAGCGGGATATGTGTGTGTCTCTATCCAACTTGAGCGGAGCACACTACCAGCTAGCTGCCTTTTGTGACTGCCAGGACCACCGTCATCCTGCTGCTACAGTCAACACGACAAAATGTAGAAATGAATGCAGAAATAAACACATGAACAACACTGTTAATTTGATACGAAACAGTACATCCGGGAAGCTAAATGTTTGAGTATACACAGTACTGTAAGCTGCAGAACGTGTGGAAGAAGCTAGAGGGGTGTTGGATGATTTTGGACAGTAAGCAGCTTATAGAGAGGAGATCAATGCCTCGTCCCTAAAGCAGAGACAGAAACGCTGACCTGATGTGTCATAAACATCAACACATCTCTGGTCCTCGCCACCCAAGCCTTTGTTCTGCTGTTCTGCTACTGTATCTCTAGTGAACAGAGGAAAAAGTGCATGTGTGTGTGTGTGTGTGTGTGTGTGTGTGTGTGTGTGTGTGTGTGTGTGTGTGTGTGTACATATTCAGTGGCTAGTGGGTTTACACACCCCTTCCACAGTCTTCACATTTCTCAAAAGGAATAAAAATAAATAGAAATCCTACAGATCTACACAACCTACTCCGCATTTTCAAAGAGGAAGTACATTATAGAACGTTCCCCCAAAGATGTCTTGATAGCTTATGTCTTCACACCCCAGAGTTAATACTTGGTTGAAGCTTTTCTACAATAATAATATCCTACCAAAGGTACCCAGCCTTCAGGGCAACATATGCCCATTGTTTTTGTCAAAATTGCTCAAGCTCAGTAAATTTGGTTAGGAATCATTGACAGGCAGCAGGGGCAGACTGGGGAAAATCATTCGGCCCTTGCATTTTATCCACACCATCCCACAATCACTGCGCACACCAGCCCACATTACTATTACAGCGTTCCAGAAGAACATTTTTCCTTGGTGTCACTGGTGCCACAAATGTTTACAGTTGGTGGCACCAGCCCATTATGTGGTTGGACCCACTTAACAATGTCAGTTTCAGTCATGTTCCCCAGTCAGTTTCAGATTGGGTGGCAAGAAATCAGTTCGTCCTAAATATTTCAAAAATGAAAAGTATTGAATTTGGGACAAATCCTTCACTGAACCCTAAACCTCTACTAAATCTTGTAAGGAATTATGTGGACATTGTGGTGTGGTAAGGAGCCACAAAGAGGGACTTTACAATTACAATTGGCCCAGAACAGAGCAGCACGGCTGACCCCTAAATGTACACAGAGAGCTAACATTAATAATATGTCAATCTCCACTGGCTCAAAATAGAGCAAAGATTGACTTTGTCAATGGTTGTATTTGTGAGAAGTATTGACATGTTGAATTCACAGAGCTGTCTGTTTGAACTACTATCACACAGCTCTGACAACCATGGCGGAAAAAGTACCCAACTGTCATACTTGAGTAAAAGTAAAGATACCTTAATAGAAAATAACTCAAGTGAAAGTGAAAGTCACCCAGTAAAACACTCCTTGAGTTTAATGTCTAAAAGTATTTGGTTTAAAATATACTTAAGTATCAAAGGTAAAAGTACTTGCTAAAATATACTTAAGTATCAAAAGTAAACATGTAAATCATTTCAAATTCCTTATATTAAGCAAACCAGATGGCACCATTTTCTTGTTTTTGTATTTATTTACAGAGAGCCAGGGGCACACTTCAACACTCAGACATGATTTACAAATGATGCATGTGTGTTTAGTGAGTCTGCCAGATCAGAGGCAGTAGAGAGGACCAGGGATGTTCTTTCAATAAGTGTGTGAATTGGATCATTGTCCTGCTAAGCATTCAAAATGTAACGCGTTTTGGGGTTTCAGGGAAAATGTAGTGAAATGAAAAGTTGTCAAAAATATAACTAGTAAAGTAAAGTATAGATTCCTGAAAAAATAATGAAATGCCTTAAGTACCCCACAAGACATGCCACCAAAGGTCTCTTCACAGTCCCCAATTCCAGAACAGACTATGGGAGGCGCATAGTACTACATAGAGCCATGACTACATAGTACTACATAGAGCCATGACTACATAGTACTACATAGAGCCATGACTACATAGTACTACATAGAGCCATGACTACATAGTACTACATAGAGCCATGACTACATAGTACTACATAGAGCCATGACTACATAGTACTACATAGAGCAATGACTACATAGTACTACATAGAGCCATGACTACATAGTACTACATAGAGCCATGACTACATAGTACTACATAGAGCCATGACTACATAGTACTACATAGAGCCATGACTACATAGTACTACATAGAGCCATGACTACATAGTACTCTATTCCACATCAAGTAACATGCAAGCAGTAAAATCAGATTTACAAAACAGAAAAACACACCTTATGGAACAGCGGGGACTGTGAAGAGACACACACACACACAGGCACAGACATACACATTGTAGATATGTGGTAGTAGAGTGTGTAGTGGCCACCTTTAACATGTTATGAAATCTGTTGTGAAATGTAATGTCGTGTTTTTTTATTGTATATAACTGCCTTCATTTTGCTGGACCCCAGGAAGAGTAGCTGTTGCCTTGGTAGCAGCTAATGGGGATCCATAATAAATACAAATCCTGAAACGGCCTAATCATCTTATTAAGTCATTCATACTGCTTTGTTACAAAGTATAATAAATACTGACTGCTGAGGTACCCAAGAAATGTGTTTTTTTCCATCTAACACATCCAGGCAGGAATGCATGCTTCAAGATATTTTGATGTGCAACCAAATCTAGACAGCCATGAATTTTGGGTTGACAATTACACTAGAGTTGCCATATTTAACTGTCTAAAATAAGATTGCAGAATTTCCTGATTTCTTTCTTGCTCAATAGAGTTGCATTACATACATCTTTATGTGCTCTAACTAATATCATAGGCTAAATCATTTGGGGTGCAACACCTGAGGAAGTGGAAACTCAAAATATAATAACTATAATACCCGCTGCTAGTAGCCATGTATTCATCAAACTGTAAATGTAATGTCCTAAACAAATGTGGCAGTTGTAGGCTACTACCCATGAGACCTATAGGTCTATTCCCTCGCATTGGGCCGGTGCGCTTTCTGGGTGTGTACCGCTCCGTATCTCAAAGCCATATCAAATATTGTTATTGAGCTGAATGTTGAGAGTTGAAAAATACAAATGATACCTACAGAAAGCTGAGACCCTCCTCTCCTCGACAGGGACAAGGGGACAAAGCTACCAAAGTAGTGTTTTTCCCAAAATGTCATTTTGAAATGCATTTTTCTCTCGAGAACATGGCGGAGAGGAGAGTGGCTCACTCATCAAACCAGCAGGCCCCAGCGAGGGCACAGGGGCAGGGTAGACAGTCCATTACAAGAATCATGAGGATAATGCACTTTACTGTTTGACCAAATCATGGTTTTCCACCATGGCAGCTCCACAAATGTGAAGTTTTGAGTGAGATAACAATGTATAATGTGCTTTTTCTACATTTATGGGCAACCATTTTCATTTTTACGATCCATGATCTTGACTTTCTTAACTGATGACAGAGTCTGAGCAGGACTCTTTGCTGATGCCAAGTTTGACTTTGAATGTGAGTTTGCATGACCTCAGCTGGGCTTATCAGAAAACCAGGCCGGCCCATCTTGGTAGGGAGGCCGGCCATTGCCCACTGATCAGCCAAATGCTCATTATAGATTAGAATAACAGAGAAATTGCAAAAAAAAAATCTAACAGGCCCATGGGCACCCGGCCCATTTTATTTTTATATATACAAAATATTTTTGTGTGTTTTTGTGTGTGTCAATTTCGATCAGCCCACCCAACTAAAAAATGGTCCAGCCCATCTGGCATTTGCCAGAATTACCAGATGGCAAATCTAACAGGCCCATGGGCACCCGGCCCTAACGGACAGCAATATTCAAACATTGTCTCTGACTTTCAAGCAAATTTAAGTCAGGACCACTCAGGACCACTCCACACATCTTGGGAAAGCCCTTCTGGTGTGAATTTGTGTAATTGTCTCACTGAAAAATAAAACTATATTCCAGGCTTTGGTTTTCCTTTACATTTCTACCTGGGCTTGGCTCCTTTCATATTTATTTTGATCCCGACAAACTCCACAGTCGCTGCCGATGACAAGCATACCCATAACATGATGCTGCCACCGTAATACTTTAAAATACGGAGTTTCACTCCGGGTTGTGTTGTATTGGATTTGACCCAAACCTGCAGTTTTTACTTTAGGCCAAAAAGTTATTGTCCTTGCTGTGTTATAGTATTCCTTAATGGCCTTGTTGCAAACAGAATGGATGATTTGTAGTGGATTTCTTTTACATAGTCTTCATTCTTTTCACTTCGTCATACAGGCCAGTAATGTGGAGTGAATGCAATGTTGTTGATTGTATTTATTTATTTGTTATTTATTTCACCTTTGTTTAACCAGGTAGGCAAGTTGAGAGCAAGTTCTCATTTACAATTGCGACCTGGTCAAGATAAAAGCAAAGCAGTTCGACACATACAACAACACAGAGTTACACATGGAGTAAAACAAACATACAGTCAATAATACAGTTGAAAAATAAGTCTATATACAATGTGAGCAAGTGAGGTGAGATAAGGGAGGTAAAGGCAAAAAAAGGCCATGGTGGCAAATGAAAATACAATATAGCAAGTAAAACACTGGAATGGTTGATTAGCAGTGGAAGATTGTGCAAAGTAGAGATAGAAATAATGGGGTGCAAAGGAGCAAAATAAATACATTAGGGAAAGAGGTAGTTGTTTGGGCTAAATTATAGATGGGCTATGTACAGGTGCAGTAATCTGTGAGCTACTCTGACAGCTGGTGCTTAAAGCTAGTGAGGGAGATAAGTGTTTCCAGTTTCAGAGATTTTTGTAGTTCATTCCAGTCATTGGCAGCAGAGAACTGGAAGGAGAGGCGGCCAAAGGAAGAATTGGTTTTGGGGGTGACCAGAGAGATATACCTGCTGGAGCGCGTGCTACAGGTGGGTGCTGCTATGGTGACCAGCGAGCTGAGATAAGGGGGGACTTTACCTAGCAGGGTCTTGTAGTTGACCCGAAGCCAGTGAGTTTGGCGACGAGTATGAAGCGAGGGCCAGCCAACGAGAGCGTACAGGTCGCAGTGGTGGGTAGTATATGGGGCTTTGGTGACAAAACGGATGGCACTGTGATAGACTGCATCCAATTTATTGAGTAGGGTATTGGAGGCTATTTTGTAAATGACATCGCCAAAGTCGGTTTAACAAGGGTATTTTGGCAGCATGAGTGAAGGATGCTTTGTTGCGAAATAGGAAGCCAATTCTAGATTTAACTTTGGATTGGAGATGTTTGATGTGAGTCTGGAAGGAGAGTTTACAGTCTAACCAGACACCTAGGTATTTGTAGTTGTCCACATATTCTAAGTCGGAGCCGTCCAGAGTAGTGATGTTGGACAGGCGGGCCGGGCAGGGGCAGGCAGCGATCGGTTGAAGAGCATGCATTTAGTTTTACTTGTATTCAAGAGCAATTGAAGGCCACGGAAGGAGAGTTGTATGGCATTGAAGCTCGCCTGGAGGGTTGTTAACACAGTGTCCCTTTGTATTGTGGTGGCAGCACCATGTTATGGGTATACTTGTTGCCGGCAGGGACTGGGGAGTTTGTTGGGATAAAATATGAAAGGAGCAAAGCCCAGATAAAAAATTTAAGCCCAACTAGTTCTTCTAAATACCTAACCTTGGGATAGAGTTGTATTTTTCGGCAGGGCAATTACGCTTATGTTTATGCCAAAGACACACCAGACTGGCTTTCCAAGATGTGTTTAGTGTTCCTTAAGGCTCAGTCTCCGTCCTGACTTAAAAACATCTGACACAAGGTTTGAATATTGCATATTCCATCAATGATTCCAAACCAAACTTACTGAGCTTGAGCAATTTTGACAAAAACAATGGATGTATGTTGCCCTAAGAGTTGAGCAAGGTTGAAGAATCTGATTCAAAATTATTCACAGCTGTAATGGCTGTCAAAGATGTTTTATTTTTATTTGACCTTTATTTAACTAGGCAAGTCAGTTAAAGAACAAATTCTTATTTTCAATGACAGCCTAGGAACAGAGGGTTAACTGCCTTGTTCAGGGGCAGAACAACACATTTTTACCTTGTCAGCTCGGGGATTGGACCTTGCAACCTTTTGGTTACTAGTCCAACGCTCTAACCACTAACCAACTGCCGCCCCCAAAGATGCTTCCACCTAAGTATTAACTCTGGGGTGTGAAGACATACGCAATCAATACAACCTCATTTTTCATTTGTTTGTCATTTGGAAATGTTCTACAATTCTTCTTTCACTTTGAAAATTTTGTGTCGATTTTTAGGAAAAAATATATAACGAAGTCCGTTTTTAGATGTAATTATAAGGCAGCAAATGTGAAGACTGTGCAAGGGGTGTGTAAACTTTCACTAGCAACTGTGTGTGGGAGCACACAATAAAGTGGTCCCTCTTACTAATCTCAGTGTATTGATGCTTCAGCGTTATTAGCAGCGAAAACAAATGAAGCAAACAATGGATTGGTTTATGGTTGGAGTTTGCATTAAGACAACAGTAGAGCGAAGGTAACTCTTTTTCCTCTCTACAACACCTTTACCTTCTACTTTTATACAAGGATCAGTTGTATGCATTGATGAGTTCAATTATACCTTTTCCCATGTGTGGATGTGCATAATGTGTGTGTGCTTGTGTGTGGCCGTGTGTGTGACTGGGTCTATGTATAGTGTGTCTGGTGTTGTATACCTGTTGGTTGACTCCTACTGCATCTAATCCATCATACATGATATCCACCCAACCATCCTTAGAAGCCAGCACGAACAGAGACATCAGAGCCTGAGAGAGAGAGAGTGAATGGGGGAAAGAGAGACAAAGAGAGAGAGAGAAAAGAGATTGTGAGCGAGATAGAAGGGTGGATAGAGAGAGAGAGAGAGAGAGAGAGAGAGAGAGAGAGAGAGAGAGAAGGGGGTGAGAGAAATATTGTAATAAGGTTCCCACAAGAGCATTTTGTAAAGAAAGTGGTGGAGATACATCCCACTGCAAGTATTGACAATCGTACCTGTGCCAGGTTATCAAAGTTGTACTGCTGTCTAACCCATTTGTAGTTGGCCATTATACAGTCTGACTTGTTGGTGATGTTTCTCACGTCATCTCCCTGACATGCAAAGAACTTCCCCTTGAAGAGCTGAAAAAACACACACACACAATGGTCACACTAATGCCATCATTATGGTACATTCCAATTGCTCCTGTTTTTCCGTGATAGGATTCCCTTGCATGTTCCCCTAATTGTTAGTCACATACACAGACACAGACACCCCACCCCACCCCCCAAACACGCACATGCACGCGCACACGCACACACACACACACACACACACCAGCGAGTAACCCGGACAAAGATCTATTATATTGATAAGATAGCCAATTGACCGCTCTAACAATGGAAATACATATCCTCAATGATTGAAGGCAGGCGAGATCAGTTGGGACCATTCTAGCCAATGAGAGGGCAGATACCATGTGTGAGCAACAGGCACAACTAAGTAGTTTTTCTCAAAGTTGCCAGACTGCCACGTGCATCCACTTATATCAGTACATTTGTAACAACCTAAACATTACACAACTTCTATTCGATCAAATACGTCTCACATAATTCGACACTCTCTTATAGACCTCCATACAAAAACAGGCTTGTCTCACGCAGACAGATTTTGGGCGGAGTAAATCCTCTCGCTTCGCCTCATCCACTCTAACCCGGACCCCAAGGATATCTAACTCGTTAGTGTAAATTGGACAGTGGATTAACAGCCATGTCTTCTCCATCTATATCATTTGACCAGCAGGGCTAGCCCTCACAGCTGAGTTATAGCCCAGAAACGCCTCGAAGACCACTTCTTCTGCTGACATGTCTCATGACAAAACATTTTTCTCAGAGGTGTTCCCTGATGTACGACCTATAAGTCCTCTCAGGGGGTGATTGGAGAAGAGGGGGCTTATGGGTAATGACATATTAGCCACTTGTCAGTTACAGTCCATTGATAGTGTTGTCACTCTTATACCAAAATCTGTCTGGTTTTAGAGCAAAACAGCTGAAAACAAGGTAATCAGTGATTTTCAGGATGCATAGGACAACAAACTCCATTGTGTTTTATTGATTTATTGAAAGCCTTCGACACTGTTGACCATGCCCTGTTGCTGCGTAGATTCGAAAACATTGTTTTTGGTGCTAGAGTGTTGGATTGGTTGCAAAACTATCTCTCCGACAGAACCCAGAGTGTGGCTCAGGAGGGCATAAAGTTAGAGTTTCGACAACAAAAGGAGTCCCTCAAGGGTCCATTTAACATTAAATGGCCAGCTGATCGAAGGAGTATCTCTGTCTAAGTACCTAGGCATTTGGTTGGATCAGGGTTGGTGTCAAACACACTGGGGAAGGGGGGGCTAAGTCAATATACTTTAAAATGACCAAATCTTGACTTTGTCCAGCTCGCTAATAATAATCTAAATGAAAGCTCGACAGTCAGGGAGCACATAACATTCCTAAAAAGATGGATAGAGGACAGTGGGGAAATATAACACATTTTCAGGACCTCGTTAAAGACTGAATGCAGCCCCCATGTAAGAATGAATTTGACACCCCTGGGTTAGTCAGTGGTTCTCAATCCTGGTCCTTGGGGACGCAAAGGGGAGCACATTTTAGTTTTTGGCCTAGCACTACACAGCTGATTCAAATGATCAACTCATCATCAAGCTTTGTTGATTTGAATCAGGTGTGTAGAGCTAAGGCAAAAACTGTGCAAAAAAAGTGCAGCCCCTTGGGTCCCCAGGACCAGGCTGGAGAACCACTCAAACAGCACATTGAAAACGTGGAAAATAAACAGAAATTGAGTTTGTATTTTACTATATTTTTTTCTATGTCAGATAGGAAGGATTTTGTCTAAGAGACATTTTGATCTGTGTTATTTACATGCGAGCCTCCGCCTTTACCCTTAAGCTACTGGAAGTGGTCTATCGCGGAGTGCTTAGGTAACTAATGCAAGGCCACTGCAAACTATAGTATATGACACGGTGAAGTGGCCCTCCCTTCCTACCAGAAGGCTGAAGCAATAGTTGTGTATGAGGCAGTGCTTGGGGCTACTCCATTAATATCTTTGCTCCTCGCAAACAACAACATCACAATCCTACAGCCTCCACTCTCAGTCAGTGCTCTCATTCACAGTTCCTAGGGCAAAGACGGAAATGGGGAAACAATCGTCCTACAATGCTTTTCTGGTGGAGAGGGTGTTACTGTCTGAGTTTAAATCTCTGATAGAAGAAAATGGTATTGACCATTGTAATTGTTTTTTTAATGTATAGTACTGTGCTCTTGTGTGTCAGGTCCTCCTCAAAAAAATAGGTTTCTAACTTCAATGGTATTTGACTGGTTAAATAAACGTAAAACATTATTATAATAATAAACTCTGAGGTGGAGAGAAGAGTTTGGTGTATATAAGGAGTAGAGACGAGTTCTCATGCCAAAGTTATTAAGACGGGAAAACTACTTGAAAGGAAAATGTTCCCTGACATTGGTTGAATCCTATTGTTTTGGGAACACGTGCCTCCCAAAAGGATTGACACCACTTGACTTTTTCCACATTTTGTTGTGTTACAGCCTGAATTTAAAATGGATTCAATTGAGATGTTGTGTCACTGATTTACACACAATACCCCATAATGTCAAAGTGGAATTATTTTTAAAATGTCTACAAATGAATAATAATATGCTGGGGCTTTTTGTATGGGTTGCATAAATTGTCTATTCTCACCTGTACTCCCAGGATACCAAAGATTATGAAGAAAGCGCAGCAGATGACCACGATGTTCCCTATAGGCTTCAGAGATGACATCAGAGTCTCCACTACCAGCTTCAGACCTGGCGCCCTGCTGATAACACTGGAGAACACAGAGAGACACAGAGGCACAATGTTAAACTTAGAAGACTGATGAAGAGTGCAGGAGAGAGAGAAAGAGAAAGAGTTGTTTAGGTCTGTAACAGAGCAGCCAGGCCAGATGGAGACGCCTGTGGCTCTCCCTCCCCCTCTTCCCTTTCCCTCCCCCTTCCCCTTCTTCACCCTTCGTGTCCTAGCCCTCTGCCCTTTTTTTCTGTCACAGGGAATCAGTGACAGTCAATTGCCCTCCCCCCTCCAGTACCTCTTCCCCTCTTCTCACCTCTCTCTCTGCACCGTCTCTCCCCCTAATCAGTAGGTATCTTTACTACCTGTCTGTCCATCTTTCTGTCTGTCTTTCTACTTGTCTGTCACTCTCTACCACCTGACTGTCTATCTGTGAGGCTGCATGCTAAGCTCAGCTTTGTCTTCAGTCCAGTGGTCTCATGTTCGGCGAGAAGGGAGGGTGAAAGGAAATCAATAGTTCATTAAGAGAAAAACTGAGAGAAGATATACGGAGGATGTGGAGATAACACTGAGACTAAGACCAGATCAATAACACTGATCAGTACACAGATATGGAGAAACACACTCGGTCAAACGCACACAAACACATTCACGGACCTACCCACTCCCCCACACCACACCACAAGTGTAACACATTTGGGATGACCATAAATGTAATTCTATCATCTGCTCTCTCTCTCAATTCAATTTAATTCAATTTAAGGGCTTTATTGGCATGGGAAACATATGTTAACGTTGCCAAAGCAAGTTAAGTAGATAATGAAAAAAAGTGAAATAAACAGTCAAAAATGTACAGTAAACATTGCACTCACAGAAGTTCAAAAATAATAAAAGACATTTCAAATTGTTGTAACGACGTGCACATAGTTAAAGTACAAAAGGGAAAATAAATCAACATAAATATGGGTTGTATTTACAGTGGTGTTGCCCTTTTCTTGTGTCAACAGGTCACAAAACTTGCTGCTGTGATGACACTCTGTGGTATTTTACCCAGTAGATATGAGAGTTTATCAAAATTGGGTTTGTTCTCAAATTCTTTGTAGATCTGTGTAATCTGAGGGAAATATGAGTCTCTAATATGGTCATACATTGGGCAGGAGGTTAGGAAGTGCAGCTCTGTTTCCACCTCATTTTTGGGCAGTGAGCCCATAGCCTGTCTTCTCTTGAGAGCCGGGTCTGCCTACGGTGGCCTTTCTCAATTAGCAAGGCTATGCTCACTGAGTCTGTACATAGTCAAAGTTTTCCTTAAGTTTGGGTCAGTCACAGTGGTCAGGAATTATGCCACTGTGTACTCTCTGTTTATGGCTAAATAGCATTCTAGTTTGCAGATTTATTTTTGTTAATTCTTTCCATTTGTCAAGTAATTCTCTTTTTGTTTTCTCATGATTTGGTTGGGTATAATTGTGTCCTGGGGCTCTGTGAGGTCTGTTTGTGTTTGTGAACAGAGTCCCAGGACCTGCTTGCTTAGGGGACTCTTCGCCAGGTTCATCTATCTGTAGGTGATCGCTATGATATGGAAGGTTTGGGAATCGCTTCCTTTTAGGTGATTGTAGAATTTAACGGCTCTTTTCTGAATTTTGATAATTAGAGCGTATCGGCCTAATTCTGCTCTGCAAGCATTATTTGGTGGTTTATGTTGTACACTGAGGATATATTTGCAGAATTCAGCATGCAGTCTCAATTTGTGTTTGTCCCATTTTGTAAATTCTTGGTTGGTGAGCGGACCCCAGACCTCACAACCATAAAGGACAATGGGTTCTATAACTGATTCAAGTATTTTTTGCCCGATCCTAATTGGTATGTCACATTTTATGTTCCTTTTGATGCTTAAGGAGGCCCTTCTTGCCTTGTCTCTCAGATCGTTCAAAGCTCGGTGGAAGTTATCTGTGGCGCTGATGTTTAGGCCGAGGTATGTATAGTTTTTTTGAGTGCTCTAGGGCAACAGTGTCTAGATGGAATTTATATTTGTGGTCCTGTCAACTGGACCTTTTTTGGAACATTTACTGTCAGGGCCCAGGTCTGACAGAAGATCTAGGTGATGCTGTAGGTCCTCCTTGGTTAGGGACCAGAAGCACCAGATCATCAGCAAACAGTAGAAAATTGACTTCAGATTTTAGTAGGGTGAGGCCGGGTGCTGCAGACTGTTCTAGTGGTATCACCAATTCGTTGATATAGACTCAGCAAAAAAAAGTCCTCTCACTGTCAACTGCGTTAATTTTCAGCAAACTTAACATGTGTAAATATTTGTATGAAGATAACAGGATTCAACAACTGAGACATAAACTGAACAAGTTCCACAGACATGTGACTAACAGAAACTGAATAACGTGTCCCTGAACAAAGGGGGGTCAAAATCAAAAGTAACAGTCAGTATCTGGTGTGGCCACCAGCTGCATTAAGTACTGCAGTGCATCTCCTCCTCATGGACTGCACCAGATTTGCCAGTTCTTGCTGTGAGATGTTACCCTACTCTTACACCAAGGCACCTACAAGTTCCCGGACATTTCTGGGGGTAACGGCCCTAGCCCTCACCCTCCGATCCAACATGTCCCAGACTTGCTCAATGGGATTAAGATCTGTGCTCTTCGCTGGCCAATGCAGAACACTGACATTCCTGTCTTGCAGGAAATCACACACAGAATGAGCAGTATGGTTGGTGGCATTGTCATGCTGGAGGGTCATGTCAGGATGAGCCTGCAGGAAGGGTACCACATGAGGGAGGAGGGTGTCTTCCTTGTAATGCACAGCGTTGAGATTGCCTGCAATGACAACAAGCTCAGTCCGATGATGCTGTGACACACGACCCAGACCATGACAGATCCTCCACCTCCAAATCGATCCCGCTCCAGAGTACAGGCCTCCGTGTAACGCTCATTCCTTCGACGATAACCGCGAATCCGACCATCACCCCTGGTGAGACAAAACCACGACTTGTCAGTGAATAGCAGTTTTTGCCAGTCCTGTCTGGTCCAGCGACGGTGGGTTTGTGCCCATAGGCGACGTTGTTGCCGGTGATGTCTGGTGAGGACCTGCCTTACAACAGACCTACAAGCCCTCAGTCCAGCCTCTCTCAGCCTATTGCGGACAGTCTGAGCACTGATGGAGGGATTGTGCGTTCCTGGTGTAACTCAGGCAGTTGTTGTTGCCATCCTGTACCTGTCCCGCATGTGTGATGTTTGGATGTACCAATCCTGTGCAGGTGATGTTACACGTTGTCTGCCACTGCGAGGAAAATCAGCTGTCCGTCCGGTCTCCCTGTAGCGCTGTCTTAAACGTCTCACAGTACGGACATTGCAATCTATTGCCCTGGCCACATCTGCAGTCCTCATGCCTCCTTGCAGCATGCCTAAGGCATGTTCACGCAGATGAGCAGGGACCCTGGGCATCTTTCCTTGCTGTTTTTCAGAGTTTTCATAACTGTGACCTTAACTGCCTACCGTCTGTAAGCTGTTAGTGTCTTAACGACCGTTCCACAGGTGCATGTTCAATCATTTTTTATGGTTCATTGAACACGCATGGGAAATAGTGTTTAAACCCTTTACAATGAAGATCTGTGAAGTTATTTGGATTTTTACGTATTATCTTTGAAAGACAGGGTCCTGAAAAAGGGAGTTTATATGTCTGAGAGGGTGGGACTTAAGCTGCATCCCTGTCTCTGGATTTTATGATGTCGTATGTTTTCCCCCCAACACCACTTTCACTCAATTTGTAAAGCAGACCCTTTTGCCAAATTGAGTCAAAAGCTTTTTTGAAATCAACAAAGCATGGGAAGTCGTTGCCTTTGTTTTAGTTTGTTTGTTTGTCTATTAGGGTGTGCAGGGTGAAAATGGGGTCTGTCGTACGGTAATTTGAAAAAAGCCAATTTGACTTTTAATCAGTACATTGTTTTCACTGATGAAATGCACAAGTCTTCTGTTAATGATAATGCAGAGGATTTTCCCAAGGTTGCTGATCACACATACAGTTGAAATCAGAAGTTTACATACACTTAGGTTGGAGTCATTAAAACTCGTTTTTCAACCACTCCACAAACTTCTTGTTAATAAACTATAGTTTTGGCAAGTCGGTTAGAACTGTCACGTTCGTCGTATGAATAAGACCAAGGCGGGGTGGTCCCACGCAGCGTGTGTAGCGTTCCACATATTTTAATAAACTGAAACTCACTAAACAAAACAATAAAGATCAACCGAAACGTGACGCTATACAAAATAGTGCTGACAGGCAACTACACATAGTCAAGATCCCACACCAGAAAGTGGGGAAAGGCCTGCCTAAATATGATCCCCAATCAGAGACAACGATAAACAGCTGTCTCTGATTGGGAACCATATCAGGCCAACATTGACATACAAAACCCCCTAGACCTACAAAAACCCTAGACATACAAAACCCCCTAGACAATACAAAAGCTAGCGTACCCACCCTAGTCACACCCTGACCTAACCAAAATATATAGAAAACAGAGAAATCTAAGGTCAGCGCGCGACAGTACCCCCCCCCCCCCCCCAAAGGTGCGGACTCCCGGTCGCAAACCTGAACCTATAGGGGACGGTCCGGGTGGGCATCTATCCTCGGTGGCAGTTCCGGTTCTGGACGCAGCCCCCCCTTCTTACGCTGATCCCTCCGCTTTTGTGGAACCGGACCGTGGATCATCACCGGAGGCCACGGACCAGGGACCGTCGCTGGAGACCCCGGACCGGGCACCGTCGCTGGAGACCCCGGACAGGGGACTGTCGCTGGAGGTTCCGGACCGTGGACCGTCGTTGGAGGTTCCGGACCGTAGACCGCCGTTGGAGGTTCCGGACTGTGGACCGTCGTTGGAGGTTCCGGACTTGAAACTGTCGCAGGAAGCTCTGGACTGAGAACTGTCGCCGGAAGCACTGGACTGAAAACTGTCGCCGGAAGCTCTGGACTGGGAACTGTCGCCGGAAGCTCTGGATTGGGAACTGTCGCCGGAAGCTCTGGACTGGGAACTGTCTCCGGGAGCTCTGGACTAGGAACTGTCGCCGGAAGGACGTACTGGACAGTGGAGGCACGCTGGAGACCTGATGCGTGGGACCAGTACAGATGGTACCGGGCTGATGACACACACCTCAGGGCGAGTGCGGAGAGAAGGGACCACCCTTCCTGACTGGATGCTCACTCCAGCCCGGCAAGCTAGCACAGGAAAAACTGGGCTATGAATGTGCACTGGAGACCTGAGGCGTGGGACCGGTACAGGTGACACCAGGCTGATGAGACGCACCTCAGCACGCCTGCTCTACAACGCTCTCAATGCTAGCACCTCTCTCCGGAATCTTGCGTCGAGCTCCTCATCCGACTCCCTGACAGGCTCTGGTTCGCTCCTCGGCTCCGCCGACTGCTCCATGTGTCCTCCCCCCAAAAATTATTGGGGTTTCTGTTGCCTACCTCGTTGGTTTAACTCCACGTAACGTCGCCGTTCAGCTTTCGCTGCCTCTATTTCCTCCTTCGGACGGCGATACTCCCCAGCCTGCGTCCAGGGTCCTGCTCCAACCAGGATCTCCTCCCAGGTCCATTCCTCCTGAACACGCTGTTTGGTCCATTTTTGGTGGGATCTTCTGTCACGTTTGTCATATGAATGAGACCAAGGCGCAGCGTGTGTAGAGTTCCACATATTTTAATAAACTGAAACTCACTAAACAAAACATTAAAGAACATCCGAAACGTGAAGCTATACAAAATAGTGCTGACAGGCAACTACACATAGTCAAGATCCCACACCAGAAAGTAGGGAAAAAGGCCTGCCTTAATATGATCCTCAATCAGAGACAACGATAAACAGCTGTCTCTGATTGGGAACCATATCAGGCCAACATAGACATACAAAAACCCTAGACCTACAAAAAAACCTAGACAATACAAAAAACTAGCGTACCCACCCTAGTCACACCCTGACCTTACCAAAATATACAGAAAACAGAGATATATAAGGTCAGGGCGTGATAAGGACTATCTACTTTGTGCATGACACAAGTCATTTTTCCAACAATTGTTTACAGACAGATTATTTCACATATAATTCACTGTATCACAATTCCAGTGGGTCAGTAGTTTACATACACTAAGTTGACTGTGCCTTCAAACAGCTTGGAAAATTCCAGAAAATGATGTCATGGCTTTAGAAGCTTCTGATAGGCTAATTGACATCATTCGAGTCAATTGGAGGTGTACCTGTGGATGTATTTCAAGGCCTACCTTCAAACTCAGTGCCTCTTTGCTTGACATCATGGGACAATCAAAGGAAATCAGCCAGGACCTTAAAAAATAAATCGTAGACCTCCACAAGTCTGGTTCATCCTTGGGAGCAATTTCCAAATGACTAAAGGTACCACGTTCATCTGTACAAACAATAGTACGCAAGTACAAACACCATGTGACCACGCAGCCATCATACCGCTCAGGAAGGAGACGAGGTCTGTCTCCTAGAGATGAACGTACTTTGGTGCGAAAAGAGCAAATCAATCCCAGAACAACAGCAAAGGACCTTGTGAAGATGCTGGAGGAAACAGGTACAAAAGTATCTATATCCACAGTAAAACAAGTCCTATATCGACCTAACCCGGAAGGCCGCTCAGTAAGGAAGAAGCCACTGCTCCAATACTGCCATAAAAAAAGACAGATTACGGTTTGCAACTGCACATGGGGACAAAGATCGCACTTTTTGGAGAAATGTCCTCTGGTCTGATGAAACAAAAATAAAACTGTTTGGCCATAATGACTATCGTTATGTTTGGAGGAAAAAGGGGGAGGCTTGCAAGCCGAAGAACACCATCCAAAACATGAAGCACAGGCGTGGCAGCATCATGTTGTGGGGGTGCTTTGCATTAGAAGGGACTGGTGCACTTCACAAAATAGATGGCATCATGAGGTAGGGAAAATGATGTTGATATATTGAAGCAACATCTCAAGACATCAGTCAGGAAGTTAAAGCTTGATCGCAAATGGCTCTTCCAAATGGACAATGACCATAAGCATACTTCCAAAGTTGTGGCAAAATGGCTTAAGGACAACAAAGTCAAGGTATTGGAGTGGCCATCACAAAGCCATGACCTCAATCCTATAGAAGATTTGTGGGCAGAACTGAATAAGCGTGTGCAAGCAAGGAGGTCTACAAACCTGACTCAGTTACACCAGCTCTGTCAGGAGGATTGGGTCAAAATTCACCCAACTTAGTGTGGGAAGCTTGTGGAAGGCTACCCGAAAAGTTTGACTCAAGTTAAACGATTTAAAGGCAATGCTACCAAATACTAATTGAGTGTATGTAAACTTCTGACCAACTGGGAATTTTTACAGGGATTAAATGTCAGGAATTGTGAAAAACTGAGTTTAAATGTATTTAGCTAAGGTGTATGTAAAACTTCAACTGTATCTCACGGTAGTTATTGGGGTCAAATTTGTCTCCACTTTTGTGGGATTGGGTGATCAGTCCTTGGTTCCAAATATTGGGGAAGATGCCAGACCTAAGGATACTGTTAAAGAGTTTAAATATAGCCAATTGGAATTTGTGGTCTGTATATTTTATGATGTTATTGAGGATACCATCAACACCACAGGCCTTTTTGGGTTTGCGGGTTTTGTATTTTGTCCTGTAGTTCATTCAATGTAATTGGAGAATCCAGTGGATTATGGCAGTCTTTAATAGTTGACTCTAGGATTTGTATTTGATCATCTATATATGTTTGCTTCTTGTTATTTTTCTCCTGCTCTTTCTCCTGTTGATGTTGTCTCACAGTCCATAGTGCAGACATGTCTCTCTCCACCTCCAGTCTCTCCGGGTCTGGTTTAGGGGGTGTTGTTGAGCTGGACTATTTTTTTGTGCTGACTGGAGTGTGTTCACCTGCTGTTCCAGCTCCAGCTGGGTGAATGTATCCTTCATTTCAATAAGGGAGTAGTACTCTGTGCTGGGTTGCTCATCTGTGGGGTTGTATAATGAAGAGGTCTGGTCTGACACACTCGAGGAGGGGGTATCTTTCTCAAGAGAGAGCATATCCTGCTGAGCTATCTCTTTGATTATGTGAAAGTCTAGCTGAAACTATTTGGGCTTACCCTGTACAATTACTGTACCAGACTTGTACAGGTTGACATTGGCTGACTCATAGTCCTTGTTGTCTCGTATCCTGAGTTTCCACCCTTCACTAACACCCCCCCCCCCCCCAACACTGCACTATGCCCGGAGATGGTCTGTGTGGAAGTTTAAGTTGCTTATGTTCCCAATGTTATAATAGTCAGCCAAATGTGTCTCTTAATTTTCCTGTATTGTAATGTCCTCTGAACTTCCGGAGGAGGCTTCAAAGACCTCGGCATTTTGGTGAGGTAGGCTGTGAAACTATCCTGCCATTGCTGGGCTCAAGGGCTTTGACTCCTCTCATTTCACTCCTCAGTATTAATTGAAGTTGCAGTCAGATATGTTCTGTCCTAGCAAGGTTGGATGGTGTTTTCAGGTTTCTGTTGTTTGTTTGCCAGAGCAAACTCTTGGAAATAATAATCTTTGGTAGCAGTAATCCTTCCAGGTCATTTTGTCCAAAATCAGGTTGTAGGTTTAGAGTTTTGATTTGGAGTGAGGGTTATGTTGTGGAGGGTAGAATACTGTATATGTCCTTGCCCCAAAAAATCCAAGTGTGAAATCTACCTTTTATATATTTGACCACTTTTTGTAAAAGCTTCCCTCTCCCTCCCCATGCCCCGACCATACACTCAGTGTATACCAGAGAACGAAATAGAGGGAGGAAACATGAGAAGACGAGGGAGAAGCGGCAAGAAATTTGGCGAGTCTACAGAGGATAGAAACATGCCATCTTTGTTTGTACAGTTAAGTAGGGTCTCGTCTCTCCTACCGTTCCCATGTCCTTGCTTATGTATCTAGCACAGCAAATCATGAGTGTTTTTTACCTCATTGTTTTCTAAGTCTGCATATAAAAACAGTGATTTCTCCTCATGACATTCAAGACGATGTGTCTTTGGAACAAAAACATTGTTAGGGTGTAGTCAAGGTGCTTGTCTTGCCAAGTCTTTTATGACAAGTCAATACACACTGATGATTACAGCAGGGACTCTTTCAATACTGTCTATTCATACATGGAAAATGTCTATTCATTCATGGTCTCCCTCCCTCCGTCCTCCCCTCGCTCGGAGGAACGACAACAAGTAAAGCAATAAGCGAGACGCTCGTTCCCGAGCAGAGAACGACTCTGATTAAACAACTCTGAGCAAGGGATGGAAGATGAAGGGGGCAAGAGAGATGGATGGAGGGATGGATAGAGGGAGGTACATTAGAGATGGAAGGAGAGATGGACCCTACCCTACCCCTGCATTACTTCTCCTCTCTCTTCCCTCCTCTTTTCTTTCTGACCCCCCCTCTTTTTCTCCACATTTGATACACACCTTTCAATTTGACTATTGTATTATATTCACTGTGAATTTACCAGCACTCATCTATAAAATAAAGGTTTTTCTTACTGTGTAAGTGTCATTTCCACCCTCTTAGTAGGAATACAATCATTGTGAGACTCTCTTCTGGATGAAAGCATTAGCTAAGCGACTGGGATGTAAAATGTATATGTTTGGAGGCTGTTTTAATTAACACGGGAGGTAACGAAGTGCCCAGTCACGGGGCGAGGGGTACGAGGATACAACCCCCCCAGATGGGAGAGACGGGTGAGCCAAAACGCACAGCTGACAGGGGTCAACCAAGGGAAGACAGAGAGGATACATCAATAGACAATGTGGCTAACACTCCTGACCCCCACCACCCTGGCATTTTTGGAACCGTCTATCTTCCCTCTGGTTGCAGCTAATTGTGAGAGAGCTATGTTGAAATAAGGTGACTTAAGGAGACATAAAGGGGAGGTAAGGTGTCTTAAAGGGGACATTTAGGTGCTAATAACAGGATTCCCCGTGGTGAAGCCTGAATTGAGGTCACAGTGTTGATGGATGAACACAGTAGTGTGTATGTGCCATATTAAACAAAAATACACACACACACACACACACACACACACACACACACACACACACACACACACACACACACACACACACACACACACACACTCTCCTGGAGACTCCTCTCTGCTTCTGTATAACGGCATTAATATCCGTAATGAGGAAAACCAACACACACACCTGCAGACAGAGATGTAAATACACACGCATGCACTGGTATCTGGGACAATGTGAGTAGTTGGAGTAGAGTGTAGGATCGTTTTTTTCTTCTCTCCTTGTCTTTTCCTTCTTACCTACTTCAGCATATCCAGTATGCAGAGTGTTAGAACAGAACAGTCACTGAGGATGGACGAATGAATGAGCTGAAGAGAAGAAAAAGATGAGTAGAGAGGAACAGGGACTCTTTCTCACTGGCCGTAATGTCACCTCAGGCAGGGATGTATATAATGTCTTCTTCTAATCGTGTGTGTGTGTGTGTGTGTGTGTGTGTGTGTGTGTGTGTGTGTGTGTGTGTGTGTGTGTGTGTGTGTGTGTGTGTGTGTGTGTGTGTGTGTGTGTGTGTGAATCTTACACACTCCAATGCTTGAGGGGAAAACACAGACTCATGTTTAATTAACACAGTCCTCTCCTCTCCTCCCCTGAAACCAAACTAAAGACTCTGAACTGACAAACTGAAAATCACAAGTACAATTCCAATGCTCTAGTGTGTTGCTCTTCTCCCTTTTGTTTGTGTAATAGTTTGAATGTGAAAATAAATTGATCTGCATACTTTTTAGCTGTTAATGCTGTAGAGTTTTGTCAAGCGTTGATTTTCTCCATTATTTTAATTTAGTCCTATGAGATTTTAATTATTTTATTTATTTTATTTCACCTTTATTTAACCAGGTAGGCTAGTTGAGAACAAGTTCTCATTTGCAACTGCGACCTGGCCAAGATAAAGCATAGCAATTCAACACATACAACAACACAGAGTTACACATGGAATAAACAAAACATAGTCAATAATACAGTAGAACAAAAGAAAACAAAAAGTCTATGTACAGTGAGTGCAAATGAGGTAAGATAAGGGAGTTAAGGCAATAAATAGGCCATGGTGGCGAAGTAATTACAATATGGCAATTTAAACACTGGAATGACAGATGTGCAGAAGATGAATGTGTAAGTAGAGATACTGGGGTGCAAAGGGGCAAGATAAATAAATAAATACTGTATGTTCCTCTGTGGGGAAGAGGTTAGGTAGATAGATGGGCTGTTTACAGATGGGCTATGTACAGGTGCAGTGATCTGTGAGCAGCTCTGACAGCTGGTGCTTAAAGCTAGTGATGGAGATATGAGTCTCCAGCTTCAGAGATTTTTGCAGTTCGTTCCAGTCATTGGCAGCAGAGAACTGGAAGGAAAGACGACCAAAAGAGGAATTGGCTTTGGGGGTGACCAGTGAGATGGGTTGGCGCCCCCCCTTGGGTTGTACCGTGGCGGGGATCTTTGTGGGCTATACTCAGCCTTGTCTCAGGATGGCAAATTGGTGGTTGAAGATATCCCTCTAGTGGCGTGGGGGCTGTGCTTTGGCAAAGTGGGTGGGGTTATATCCTTCCTGTTTGGCCCTCTCCGGGGGTGTCATCGGTTGGGGCCACAGTGTCTCCTGACCCCTCCTGTCTCAGCCTCCAGTATTTATGCTGCAGTAGTTTATGTGTCGGGGGGCTAGGGTCAGTTTGTTATATCTGGAGTACTTCTCCTGTCCTATCCGGTGTCCTGTGTGAATTTAAGTATGCTCTCTCTAATTCTCTCTTTCTTTCTCTCTCTCGGGGGACCTGAGCCCTAGGACCATGCCTCAGGACTATCTGGCATGATGACTCCTTGCTGTCCCCAGTCCACCTGGCCGTGCTGCTGCTCCAGTTTCAACTGTTCTGCCTGTGATTATTATTATTTGACCATGCTGGTCATTTATGAAAATTTGAACATCTTGGCCATGTTCTGTTATAATCTCCACCCGGCACAGCCAGAAGAGGACTGGCCACCCCACATAGCCTGGTTCCTCTCTAGGTTTCTTCCTAGGTTTTGGCCTTTCTAGGGAGTTTTTCCTAGCCACCGTGCTTCTACACCTGCATTGCTGGCTGTTTGAGGTTTTAGGCTGGGTTTCTGTACAGCACTTTGAGATATCAGCTGATGTACGAAGGGCTATATAAATACATTTGATTTGAGATATACCTGCTGGAGTGCGTGCTGCTATGGTGACCAGTGAGCTGAGATAAGGCGGGGCTTTACCTAGCAGAGACTTTTAGATAACATGTAGCCATTGGGTTTGGCGATGAGTATGAAGCGAGGGCCAACCAACGAGAGCGTACAGGTCGCAATAGTGGGTAGTGTATGTGACTTTGGTGTCAAAACGGATGGCACTGTGATAGACTGCATCCAGTTTTTTGAGTAGAGTGTTGGAGGCTATTTTATAGATGACATCACCGAAGTCGAGGATCGGTAGGATGGTCAGTTTTACGAGGGTATGTTTGGCAGCATGAGTGAAGGATGCTTTGTTGTGATATAGGAAGCCAATTCTAGATGTAATTTTGGATTGGAGATGCTTAATGTGAGTCTGGAAGGAGAGTTTACAGTCTAACCAGACACCAAGGTATTTGTAGTTGTTCACGTATTCTAAGTCAGAGCCGTAGTGATGCTGGACGGGCGAGCAGGTGCGGGCAGGGATCGGTTGAATAGCATGCATTTAGTTTTCCCTGCGTTTAAGAGCAGTTGGAGGCCACGGAAGAAGTGTTGTATGGCATTGAAGCTCGTCTGGAGGTTAGTTAACACAGTGTCCAAAAAGAGATGCTTGCCACACAAGCTCAGTTCAGAACACATTAAGCCCTCATTTTCAGAGCTCTCCTTGAAGCAACTTTAATTCTCTGTCAAATTAACTGAACTTTCTCTGAGACAGCCTTTAGTACATCTATAGCTTTAGATACCATATATCACAGAAACCCAGACCAGCATACTAATATTATGGCCTTTTCATGCACTCCACCTCTCCTCAACTGTCCTCTTTTCCTCTCTTCTCGTCCGAGCGTTGGGGTTTGAAAGCTAATTAATACACTCTTAGAAAAAGGGTTCTTTCACTGTTCCCATAGGAGAGCCCTTTTTGGTTCCAGGTAGAACCCTTTTGGGTTCCATGTAGAACACTCTGTGGAAAGGGTTTTACAGGGAACCAAAAAGAGCTCTTCAAAGGGTTATCCTATGGGGACAGCCTAAAGAACCCTTTTAGGTTCTAGATAGCACCTTTTTTTCTGAGTGTACTCTCAAAAGAGATATTATTATTGTATTATTCCTGATCGGAGCGATCAGCTGTAGCGTCAGCGGAGAAGAGAGAACACCAGCTTAACGTTTCCCTTCGTTTCTTTATCCATCTCTCCTTCTCTCGCTCTACCTCGAATGTCGCTAACTTCCTATCCTATTTCTCTCTCGCACACTATTCCCGCCAGCTCCAAGTCAGGATCTTACTGAATAAATACAAGAACTACATATTCCTTTATGTGTAGTTTGTGGGAACCATAGTGCCCACAAAACTCATCACTAAACTAAGGACCCTGGGACTAAACACCTCTCTCTGCAACTGGATCCTGGACTTCCTGACAGGCCGCCCCCCAGATGGTAAGGGTGAGCAACAACTCATCTGCCATGCTGATCCTCAACACTAGGGCCTCTCTGGGGCGCGTGCATAGTTCCCTCCTGTACTCCATGTTCACCCACGACTGCGTGGCCAAGCACGACTCCAACACCATCATTAAGTTTGTGACGACACAACAGTGGTAGGGCTGATCACCGACAACGATGAGACAGGCTAAAGGGAGGAGGTCAGAGACCTGGAGGTGTGGTGCCAGGACAACAACCTCTCCCTCAACGTGAGCAAGACAAAAGAGCTGATCGTGGACTACAGGACAAGAGGGCCGAATACAGCTACCGGGCTGTATTGGAGCTGGTTGAGAGTTTCAAGTTCCTTGGTGTAAACACACCAAGACAGTTGTGAAGAGGACACAACAACAGGAGACTGAAAAGATTTGACATGGGTCCCCAGATCCTCAAAAAGCTCTACAGCTGTACCATTGAGAGCATGCTGACCGGTTGCATCACCCCCTGGTATGGCAACTACTCGACATCTGACCATAAGGCGCTACAGAGGGTAGTGCGTACGGCCCAGTATATCACTGGGGCCAAGCTTTCTGCCATCTAGGACCTATATACTAGGCAGTGTCAGAGGAAGGCCCAAAAATTCACAGTCATAGACTGTTCTCTCTGCTACTGCACGGCAAGCGGTACTGGAGTGCCACGTCTTGGTCCAAAAGGCTCCTTAACAGCTTCTACCCCCAAGCTATAAGACTGCTGAACAAGTAATCAAATGGCCATCCGGTGTCACGTTGGCATAAATGGTCGGGAGACAGGCGCAGGAATGCGTAATATTTTTTTTTTTCATTACCCAAAATTACAGCGTGCCATGTAAAGGCACAGGGATGAAGACCAAACAAACACGTATACAACACACAGGGTAGAAACCCAAAGGAAAGAGCGAGGAGTACCTCGATTAAATAACACAAGCTCACAATGATTATCACATGGGACGAGACCGGTAATCATCTGCGCAATCCACAATGGCACGAAAGCCAAAACACACAGCACAGGTAATCACACGACCAACGGACATAGTAACAATTATTGACAGCCCAATGGTGAAACAAAGGGCACATATCTACAAATACAATCAGTGGGAATGGGGACCAGGTGTGCGCAATGACACAGTTCCAGAGGGATCTGTGACGCGATTGTGTGTAGATGAGGAACACTTTTTTTACTTTTAGAACAAGGCTATAACGTAACAAAATATGAAAAAATGAAGGGGTCTTAATACTTTCCCAATATTTGTACATAAACCCACATCAACTAAACAAACTATATTATAGAAAATGACTGTTAATCTGATGGGTTCAAGCTGCTGAGATCACACACACAAATATGAACTCGAAGATAAAAGCACTTTTAGTTTGGAGGCAGGGATAGTAGATTCCATTTCCAAGCGGTCAGGGGTCTAAATTGAGAGGGGTCAGGTAGGAGATTGAAGTGGTTATCCTCAGAGTTTTGTGGGTAAATTGGGCAGGAAAAATGAATATTTGATTTTTGTGCTCTTCCTGAGATGTTGATAAATATTTTAGTGCAGGCAAAGCCTCTAGAGCTTCACGAGAAGAGAGCCATGAGGTAAGGGAAACACACACACACACACACACACACACACACACACACCCACACACACCCACACACACCAACAGGATCAGAAAAAAATACAACTTTTACATTACCAAGTAATTTACAAATAAAATGGTCTGACGGTGAGGTGGACATACTCCGTATTCATATGCCGAAATAAATAAATGATGTCACTACAATACATTTGAATAGAAAGTCAGCAAAAATAGATAAGATCTTGCTAGTGTAATGAATGTGAAACAGCTAGCTTAGTTAGCGGTGGTGCGCGCTAAATAGCGTTTCAATCGGTGACGTCACTTGCTCGGAGACCTTGAAGTAGAAGTTCCCTTTGCTCTGCAAGGGCTGCGGCTTTTGTGGAGCGATGGGTAACGATGCTTCAGGAGGTGACTGTTGTTGATGTGTGCAGAGGGTCCCTGGTTCGCGCCCGGGTATGGGCGATGGGACGGTCTAAAGTTATACTGTTACACTAGCATGGATTTGAAAATACCGGGTTATTTGTGGAAAAATTACCCTGATTAACTCTTTAGTCATACCCAGTTTACGTATTTGCTTATGGCCTTGCCACACTTTTTAAATGATATAAACAAAAAATATCAAATGAGTTTTTAACGGTAAGCCAGACAAAATTAAACGGGCCTATTTATATAATGAATATTTTAACGATGTACGCTGAGAGTCGGGAAGCAAGTTCAGTGAGTGAATACATTTAATAAATAAATGAACACAACAAGAAACACAAACAGCGCAACGACATGAAACAGAAACAGAAACAATGATGACTGGGGAAGAAACAAATGGGAGTGACATATAAAGGGAAGTTAATGAAGGAGGTGATGGAGACCAGGTGAGTTCATCATGCGCAAATACGTGTAACGCTGGTGACAGGTGTGCGCCATTAAACGAGCAGCCTGGTGACCTAGAGGCTAGAGAGGGAGCGGCTCCAGCTACAGGACGCCGACCAAGATGACGATCCCGGTGATCAGGAGGGGACCAGTCACCTCTGCTAAGGAGCGGGAGCCTGTTGATCAAGCTGAGGTGCAGGAGCATGACGACATAGAGCGCTGGAGGGAGAGGGTACGTGACAGTACCCCCTCCCCAGCACATTTGGCTCCAGCCGCAGGACGCCAATGACATGGACGATCCCAGGGATCCAGAGCGGACAGGTCGCAAATACTGAGGCGCAGAAACCTTGACGAACCGGCTGAGAAGTAAGAGCCTGATGAGCTGGCGCAGACATCCCCGCTTGCCTCGGCTGAGGCACGGGTAACTGTTCATCCAGCTTCGGCATGGGAGCCTATCCAACCCGGTGAGGCATGGGAGCCTACAAACCGGCTGAGGCTTCCCAGGTAGCTCAGCTCCAACACCCGGACCCGAAATCACCCCCAACAAAAAAATAAATACATTTAAAACACTCCCTGTGTTCTTGTGTCTCGGCATACTGCCTTATGTTAGTGTCGTGTTCTTTGTTTTGTTGTTTAATTCAAACGTTCACCTGCACCTGCTTCCGACTCACCGGCCATCATTTTTGGAGTTTCGAGGGCAGAAATTTGGAGCGCAGAAATGATTAAATATTAAGCATTAGACCTCTCACTAAAGGCTACAATCATACAAAAGTTATACTTAAATCAGAACAAGTTCTCTCAAATCAAATCAAATCAAATTGTATTGGTCACATACACGTTTTCAGCAGATGTTATTGTGGGTGTAGCGGAATGCTGCACTATCTCCAACAGTGCAGCAATATCTAACAAGGAATATCTAACAATTGCACAACAATACACACAATACACACAAATCTAAAGTAAAGGAATGGAATTAAGAATATATGCAGTTGAAGTCGGAAGTTTACATACACAGTCATTAAAACTCGTTTTTCAACCACTCCACAAATCTCTCCTTCACAAACTATAGTTTTGGCAAGTCGGTTAGGATATCTCCTTTGTGCATGACTGTAATTCACTGTATCACAATTCCAGTGGGTCAGAAGTTTACATACACTAAGTTGACTGTGCCTTCAAACAGCTTGGGAATTTCCATAAAATTATGTCATGGCTTTAGAAGCTTCTGACAGGATAATTGACATCATTCGAGTCAATTGGAGGTGTACCTGTGGATGTATTCAAGGTCTACCTTCAAACTCAGTGCCTCTTTGCTTGACATCATGGGACAATCAAAGGAAATCATGGGGGAAACAAAAGAAATCAGCAAAGACCTCTAGTTCATCCTTGGGAGCAATTTCCAAATGCCTGCAGGTACCACGTTCATCTGTACAAACAATAGTATGCAAGTATAAACACAATGCCATGATACCACTCAGGAGGGATGAACGTACTTTGGTGCGAAAAGTGCAAATCAATCCCAGAACAAAAGCAAAGGACCTTGTGAAGATTCTGGAGGAAACAGGTACAAAAGTATCTATATCCACAGTAAAACGGGTCCTATATCTGCATAACCTGAAAGCCCGCTCAGCAAGGAAGAAGCCATTGCTCCAAAACGGCCATAAAAAAAGCCAGACTACAGTTTGCAACTGGACATGAGGACAAAGATTATACTTTTTGGAGAAATGTCTTCTGGTCTGATGAAACAACAATAGAACTGTTTGGCCATAATGACCATCGTTATGTTTGGAGGAAAAAGGAGGAGGCTTGCAAGCCGAAGAACACCATCCCAACCATGAAGCACGGGGGTGGCAGCATCATGTTGTGGGAGTGCTTTGCTACAGGAGGGACTGGTGCACTTCACAAAATAGATGGCTCCATGAGGGGGGGAAATTATGTGGATATATTGAAGCAACAGCTCAAGACATCAGCCAGGAAGTTAAAGCTTGGACACAAATGGGTTTTCCAAATGGACAATGACCTCAAGCATACTTCCAAAGTTGTGGCAAAATGGCTAAAGGACAACAAAGTCAAGGTATTGGAGTGGCCATCCCAAAAGCCGTGACCTCATCCCTATAGAAAATTTGTGGACAGAACTGAAAAAGCGAGCAAGAAGGCCTACAAATCTGTCTCAGTTACACTAGCTCTGTCAGGAGGAATGAGCCAAAATTCACCCTACTTATTGTGGGAAGCTTGTGTAAAGCTACCCGAAAAATTTGACCCAAGTTAAACAATTTAAAGACAATGCTGCCAAATACTAATTAAGTGTATGTAAACTTCTGACCCACTGGGAATGTGATGAAAGAAATAAGAGCTGAAATAAATCATTCTCTCTACTATTACTCTGACATTTCACATTCTTAAAATAAAGTGGTTATCCTAACTGACCTAAAACGGAATATTTACTAGGATTAAATGTCAGGAATTGTGAAAAACTGAGTTTAAATGTATTTAGCTAAGGTGTATTTAAAATTCTGACTGTTTGTAGTCACAGTGGATACTTCATCTCCTATACACTTCCTTCACCGTATCAGTATATTCGTCTCAGGCTACCCAGAACATATCCCAGTCTGGGTGATCAAAAGCGTTGATTCCGATTGGTCAGACCAGCGTTGAAGCGTAGTCCTTAGCACCGGTACTTCCTATTTGAGTTTCTGCCCGAAAGGAAGGGTGGAGCAAAATGGAGTCATGATCAGATTTTCCAAAGGAAGAGCGGGGGAGGGCCTTGTAGGCATCCCGGAAGTTGGAGTTGCAGTGGTCGAGTGTTTGAGCAGCGCGAGTACTATAGTTAATGTGTTGATAGAACTTCGGTAACGTTTTCCTCAAATTTGCTTTGTTAAAATCCCCAGCTACAATAAATGCGGCCTCAGGATATGTGGATTCCAGATTGCATAAAGTACAGTGAAGTTCGGCATATGATTGTGAGGTATTCTAGGTCGTGTGAAGAAAATGACTTGAGTTCCTGTATGTTAGCATAATCACACCATGATTAGTTAATCATCAAACATACACCCCCACCCTTCTTCCCAGAGAAAAATGTATTCCTGTCTTCCCGATGAACCGAGAACACAAATGGCTGTACGGATTCAGACAGTATATCCCAAGAGAGCCATGTTTCCGTGAAACAGACTATGTTACAGTCCCTGATGTCTCTCTGGAAGGAATTCCTCGCCCTGAGCTCGTCAACTTTATTATCCAGTGATTGAACATTAACGAGTAACATACTCAGAAGCGGTGGGTGGTGTGCGCACCTCCTGAGTCGGACTAGAAATCCACTCCGAATACCTCTTCTCTGCCGGTGTTGTTTTGGATCAGCCTCTGGAATCAGTTCAATTGCCCTGGGGGGTACGAACAAAGGATCAGATTTGGGAAAGTTGATATCCTGGTCGTAATACTGGCAAGTTACCACCGCTCTGATATCCGATAGGTCTTCCCGGATGTATGTAATAACACAAAAAACTTTTTGGGCTAATAATATAAGACACAACACATAAAAAAAAATACTGCAAAGTTGCCTAGGAGCTAGAAGCACGGCTGCCCTATCTGTCGGCGCCATTTTCTTCATTTCATCTCTAGCAGATTCGTAATAATTTCTCACCCCGTGTTCAAGACTTGCCCTTTTCCCTTTAGTTCAGATTACAACCTCTCACTTTCGGTTATGTTAAAATTAAATAATCTCCATATCGCTATTTTTAAAACAAGCCATAGAAAGTTGGTTGTAAATTCAGTTTAATCCACCAGAAAAGGCTGATCAAATATTACTACAAATATATGGTTAACTCAAAAATACTAATTGATACAAAAAAAATATGCATTAGCAGGCCAGCATCCTGGAGTCGCCTCTTCACTTTTTCGACATTGAGACTGGTGTTTTGCGGGTACTATTTAATGAAGCTGCCAGTTGAGGACTTGTGAGGCATCTGTTTCTCAAACTAGACACTCTAATGTACTTGTCCTCTCGCTCAGTTGTGCACCGGGGCCTCCCACTCTTCTTTCTATTCTGGTTAGAACCAGTTTGCGCTGTTCCGTGAAGGGAGTAGTACACAGCTTTGTACGAGGTCTTTAGTTTCTTGACAATTTCTCGCATGGAATAGCCTGATGAGTTTCAGAAGAAAGTTCTTTGTTTCTGGTCATTTTGAGCCTGTAATCGAACCCACAAATGCTGATGCTCAAAGATACTCAACTAGTCTAAAGGCCAGTTTTATTGCTTTAATCAGAACAACAGTTTTCAGCTGTGCTAACATAATTGCAAAAGGGTTTTCTAATGATCATTTCACCTTTTAAAATTATAAACTTGGATTAGCTAACATAACGTGCCATTGGAACACAGGAGTGATGGTTGCTGATAATGGGCCTCTGTACGCTGTATGTAGATATTCCATAAAAAAATTGCTGTTTCCAGCTACAATAATCTTTTACAAAATTAACAATGTCTATAGTGTATTTCTGATCAATTTGATGTTATTTTAATGGACAAAAAAAAAGTGCTTTTCTTTCAAAAACAAGTGACCCCAAATGTTTGAAAGGTATTGTATGTATGGTCTTGTGTCAATTGAAAACAGTAGACTAAGTCAGTGGTGCTCAATTCTCTCATCACGGACTGCAAGCTGTTCCAGAACTAGCACACCTGTTTCAACTTGTTAATTAAAACAATAATAACGCCTATGGAATTTTAACAATATGGCTAACCAGAATACAAAACCCTGTATGTTTCTTCAAGGATCTGAGATTCATTATAGAACCATTCTCCATAAAGGTTCTATAAAGAACCATAAAAAAGGTTTTCTATATTAAACCGTTTTCTATATAGCCCCAAAAAGGGTTGTAACCATAGCGGAACCCTTTTTGTTGTTATATAGAACCTCTTTTTATGTTTTTTTTATAGAACCCTAAAACTCAACTCTGGATCTCAAAGCCAGTTCCACTGCATTTTTTCGTTGTTCCCTTCTAATCATGGACTGATATAGACTTGGTTCTACTGTAGCAATTAAATATCAGGTAGAGCAGAAAACACACAGGTACCGGACCTCGTAGGGTAAGAGTTGAATACCCTTGTTATAAAACCTTAGGAAAGGGTACCATTTAAAGCATGGTTCTTTATAGAAACTTCAAAAAATGGTTATACAAAGCCCCAAAAAGGAATCTGCTATAGTTACAAGCCAAATAACCTTTATTTGGTTCTATATATAACCATTTGGTTTTAGTGAGAACATGTATGGGGGAAAAAATCTCACCCACAACAGCAATATTTTCAAATAACTCTAACTCTTCCAGAAATGACACCATAATAAAAGAAATCAAACTGTAAAAAATATAATGGACATTTCATGCAGAAACGCTCATATGAAACACGAATGGTTTTCACTAAATTGATGCGTTATATTTAGCATAATGTTTTACAGCTTTGTCATTAAAAAAAAAGTATGTTAAAATCATCTTATTTTATGATTTTATATAGTTAACCAGTAACTCTAGTGGGAAGCAGGCGCAAGAGGAGAAATTTAAACTATAAAAACGGACGTTACACACGACTGAGATACATTTCTAAATATTGCATAAGATATGTAGCTCTTTAAATATGGATAATGTACATGTCAATATTGTGAATTTGATTCATTGTGCAGGCCTAAGAGATACAGTATGTCAAGTTAGTACAGTATACTGTATATGGGGAAAGTGTCATGCTCTGTTGGCTGGTAGATATATTGTACTGTTTCGGGAACAGGTCTTTTTGTGGTATTGTGAGAAGGTGCGTATGTGTTTGTATGTGTGAGTGTATGTGCGTGTGTATTTGTGTGGGTCCGCTGTTTGTGTAACTCACCGTAGTGGCCTGAGCGTCCGTAGTAAGCGCAGCACTCTGAGCATGCCCAGTATCTTGGGGCTGCTGTTCGATACCAATGAGACCAGGATATCTATGGCTGAAATCATCACTAAAATCCCATCTAGAATGTTCCAGCTGCTCCTCAGGTAGGCCTTATCACCAAATAACCAGCCCAGTGCAGCCACCTGAGAATATACACAAACACTGGGTTAACGACATACATTCTACGAAATTACATTCACAAACAAAGACGGTATCGCATGGTAACGCATATACACAAACACACATATTCAAAGCAGTCAATCAGAGAGGCACCTCTCGAGTTGTGCAAAGTAAATTAGGCCAAGCCAAGTGAGATACAAACTTTTGTCGTTGAAGACTTTTCTTCTCTCAGTATTTCAATCTACAAAAAATGACTGAGACACAACAATAACCCATAGAAGCTTCACAAACTGCATCTCAACTAGGCATGGCTTCATTTGCATATGCTGTGCCTCGTCAGAGCGTTAAGGCATGAATCTATATATAACCAGGCAGTATCAAAGAGAATGATCAAACCCCTGATGAACAAAGACGTGTCGAGGTTACAAAGCCTTTGGTTCCTATGCCCCTGTCAGTTTCCCCCAGACATCTGACTTCCTGTGTGTGACGTTAATTAACCTCCCCCGAGCCCCATTATTCCTGGGCATGATTTCCATTTTGTGTCCGTCTGCCCTGAATGTGTGTGCGTGCGTGTGTGTGTGAGCCCTGGCATTGCGTTGGGCACCAGAATAGAAATGGAGGTCTTAGTGAGTGACACCTGTGAACTTTCTCTAGCCCTCACCCCTCCTCACCGCTCCCTACCCCTGCCACAAGCCTCTATACGGAGACATGACCCTCCATTCAAAGCCAGAGCCATTTGAATATCGGCTAGACAATCATTTCCTTAGTATTTGTAACAGGTGTCTCGCTCTCTTTGTGTGTGTGTGTGTGTATATGTGTGTGTGCCAGCGTTCCCTCCCATTCGTGTGAGTGTGTGTTTGAGGCTTACCGAGGTATCACACTGAAAGCCTGTTTTCTTCAAGGCTTTGTCTGTCTTAATGACAGTGAACAGGTAGAGCTGAAGATCAATCATTTGGAGGTGGGCCGTGCCTTAATGCATTTCTGTCATCTTAGCTATCTAAGGTATTTCAGGTATTTTAGGTACTTTGTTAGGCTCTATTTTCTCATCTCGGATCTATTTGCTCGTCTCACTCTAAATGGTGACCGTTAATGAAACACTGAAATGGTACTTTCGTTCGTCCGTCCCCCCCTTCTCTCTTTCTTTCTATTTCATCAAAGAAGCTTTGGGACAGAATGAACACAGAAACAACTGATGGATATGCGTCGTATAAGAAGTCCTCATAGGAGTAGGATACAGTATAACCACGAGACACTGATCTATGGTCAGTTGGGCATTTTTTTTACTCTTACTGTAAAGGTTCAGATTCAGGTAAAATAGGCTGATCTTAGATTTGTGCCTACGGGCAACAATATCAGCCAGAGGGCAAAGAGATTTAACCTGGCTCTGTGGATTAGACCAGGTCTGTGGAGGCCTTAACCACAGCCCCGAAGGCATAGTGATCAGTGTTCCTTCCTGGGTAGGAGAGTGTGGGTTTTTCCCGCTGGTAGGATCTGTCTCCGTGGTGCCCTCTTACCTTGACTGTCATCTCAGCCACGAAGATCGCTGTGAAGATGTAGTTGGATAACGTGAGGAAGATACGCTCCTGCAGAGAGAGAGACAGAGAGACAGAGAGAGAGAGAGAGAGACAAAGACAGAGAAAGAAAGCGAGAGAGATAGAAGACAGGAAGAGAAGAGAGGAAGATTTAGCATTTTTCAGCATGTTTGTACAAAAATATAGATTTAGGGTTGTATAAACTTTGATTTTTTTTACAATGGCATATACAGGATACTACCTTCCACAACATAACCTTCACTCCAACTCAAAACTCCAAACCTACAACCTGATTTTGGACAAAATTACTTTTTTATTACCAAGAATTCTTACTGCTAAGGACTATCTAGCAAAATTCCTGACAAACCAGCAACCGGCAAAAGAAGAGCAAGAGAAACCCGAAAATATCATCCATCCTGGAACTGAGTAGGTAAAGTCCATTCTGAAGCTACTTCGAAAGCCTAGAATGAAATGAAAATGACCATAATCTCTAGATATTTCACTTTATGGAGACTGAATGCTACGTTAAAAAGCTACCAAGCTTGCTAGGAAAGAAAATACCCGGCTGCCATTTTACTAGCACTGAAGTGTGAAGTGAGAGGTGTGAAGCCCCTGTGCCCAACAATGACAGCAGAGTTCCTCCCCCACCCAAATGCAGAGGCCTCTTTGGCCAACTGCTCCATGGCTTCCCTCTGTGCAGAGGTCACCCTTTGGACATAAAAAATGACAAGGCACGGAAAGAGTACAAAGAGAAGCTCCTCATGGACAATCCAGAGACACTTTTTGCTGACTGCTACTGTAGAAAAATGGGAACGTAAGCAACCTAATCTTACACACAGACCATCTCTGGCCATGGCACACAGCTTTAAGAGGCAGAGGGTGGAAAATCAGAATAGTATGAAATGAGGACCCTGAGACTGAGACAACCTCTGTCAACCTGTACAACAATGGAACAGTGGTGGAGCAGGGCAAATTCATACATTTCCAAAAGGACGGCAGGAGGAGCTTTCTCTTGGTGACAACTACCCCACCCCGAGTGAGTCTGATCACATCTCTTCAAACTGTCCTGCAGACGAGGATAGCCCCCCCCCCCAGCACTGAACACACCCAGGTCACACAACTGCACTGCTCCTCCATCATTGAGTGGGATAAATTCACAGAGCTGGAGAGAGAGATAGCTCAGAGAGTTAGTCTACACACTCCAGGCACACGAAACAGACTGGCACAACATTTTCATCATCAATCTACACACAAAGCCTCATAATAACAAACCAAGAACAGTTGTTTTGAAATGTTTGCAAATAGTTAATGGTAGGCTTCGAGGGCACTCTTACGGTAGGTACACCTACAGCTAATCCCTTGGCAGGGTTAATGGCGCCGGAGAGGATGGCTGCCATTTGTTGGCTCTTAATAACCAACCGCGCTATTTTTTTTTCTTTTTCGCATTGTTTGTAACTTATTTTGTACATAAGGTTGCTGCTACCGTCTCTTATGACCGAAAAGAGCTTCTGGACATCAGAACAGCTATTACTCACCTCGAATTGGACAAATAATCTTTCTTTAATGAGTTGGACGGGAAGGATATACTCCAAACATCCCCGTCAATCGCTGGAGAAAGAAACAGAGATTTTGCGGACAGAGATCTTGATTGCCTTGTGAGGATCAGGCGACAAGTGGCTAATCAGCCTTTGCAATCTTTATTGTTAGCCAACATTCAATCGCTGGGGGAAAAAAACGAGCCAACGTTCAATCGCTGGAAAATAAATGGGACGAACTGAAAGCAAGTGTATCCTACTGTACCAACAGGACATTAAAAACTGTAATATCTTATGTTTCACCGAGTTGTGGCTGAACGACGACCTTAATAACATACAGCTGGCAGGTTATACACTCTATCGGCAGTATAGAACAGCAGCCCCTGGCAAGACACCAGGCGGCGGCATATGTATATTTGTAAACAACAGCTTTTGCACGATATCTAAGGAAGTCTCAAGGTTTTGCTCGCCTGAAGTAGAGTATCTCATGATAAGCTGTAGACCACACTATCTACCTAGAGAGTATTCATCTCTATTTTTCATAGCTGTCTACATATCACCACAGACCAATGCTGACACGAAAACCGCACACAACGAGCTGTATAGCGCCATAAGCAAACAGGAAAATGATAATCCAGAGGCGGCGCTCCTAGTGGCCGGGGACTTCTATCAGCATGTTAAATGTGCAACCAGAGGGAAAAAACTCAACATCTTTACTCCACACACAGAGACGTGTACAAAGCTCTCCCTCACCCTCCATTTGGCAAATATGACCATAATTCTATCTTTGTGATTCCTGCTTACAAGCAAAAATTAAAGCAGGAACAACCAGTGACTCAGTCTATAAAAAAGTGGTCAGACGAAGCAAATGCAAAACTACAGGAGTGTTTTGCTAGCACAGATAGGAACATGTTCCAGGATTCATCTGATGACATTGAGGAGTACACCACATCAGTCACTGGCTTCATCAATATGTGCATCGATGACGTCGTCCCCACAATGACGGTACATACATACCCCAACCAGAACCAATGGATTACAGGAAACATTCACACTGAGCTAAAGGGTAGAGCTGCCGCTTTCAAGGAGCGGAACTCTAACCAGGAAGATTATAAAAAATCCTGCAGTGCCCTCCGACGAACCATCAAACAGGCAAAGCTTCAATACAGAACTAAGATCGAATCGTACTTCACCGGCTCTGAAGCTCGTCGGATGTGCCAGGGCTTGCAAACTACAGACTACAAAGGGAAGCACAGCTGAGAGCTTCCCAGTGACACAAGCCGACCAGACAAGCTAAATAACTTCTATGCTTGCATCGAGGCAAGTAACACTGAAACATGCATGAGAGCATCAGCTGTTCCGGACGACTGTGAGATCATGCTCTCCACAGCCAATGTGAGAAACATTCACAAGGCCACAGGGCCAGATGGATGTGTACTCTGAGCACGCGCTGACCAACTAGCAAGTTTCTTCACTGACATTTTCAACCTCTCCCTGTTGGAGTCTAATGCCAACATGCTTCCAGCAGACCACCATAGTTCCTGTGCCCAGGAACACTAAGGTAACCTGCCTAAATGACTACTGACCCATAGCACTCACTTCTTTAGCCATGAAATGCTTTGAAAGGATGGTCATGGCTCACATCAACAGCATTATCCCAAGACAGTCGTGAAGAGGGCACGACAAAACCTATTCCCCCTCAGGAGCCTGAAAATATTTAGCATGGGTCCTCAGATCCTCAAAAGGTTTTACAGCTGCGCCATCGAGAGCATCCTGATGGGTTGCATCACTGCCTGGTATGGTAACTGCTCAGCCTCCGACCGAAAGTCATTACAGAGGGTACTGCGTACGGCCCAGTACATCACTGGGGCTAAGCTTCCTGCCATCCAGAACCTCTATACCAGGCGGAGTCAGAGGAAGGCCCTAAATATTGTCAAAGACTCCAGGCTCCCTAGTCATAGACTGTTCTCCCTGCTACCACACGGCAAGTTGTACGGGGGCGCCAAGTCTAGGTCCAAGAGGTTTCTAATCAGCTTCTATTCCCAAGCCATAAGACTCCTGAACATCTAATCAAATGGCTACCCAGACTATTTGCTATGCCCTCCCCCCTTCTACGCTGCTGCTACTCTCTGTTATTATCTATACATAGTCACTGTAATAACTCTACCTACATGTACATATTACCTCAATAACCTCGAACACCGGTACCCCCGCACATTGACTCTGTACCGGTACCCTCTGTATATAACCCCGCTATTGTTATTTTACTGCTGCTCTTTAATTATTTGCTATTTTTATCTCATACTTTATTTTAGGTATATTGTCTTAAAACTAGATTGTTGGTTAAGGGCTTGAAATGAATCGTTTCGCTGTAAGGTCTACACCTGTTGGATTTCGGCGCATGTGACAAACACAATTTCATTTCATTTCATTTTAGTACTGTAGATTACTTTATCACTGACCTCAACCCAGAGTCTCTCAGAGTGTTTACTGACACCCCTATCAGATCACAGCAAAATCACAGTCTACTTGAACAGAGCAATACTCAAGGCATCAAAGTCAAAGGAACTGCCTAACATTAACAAATGCAAAAGATGGAAGGAAAGTAGTGTAGAAAACAAAAAAACAAAACAACAAAAAAACAACAACAAAATCAGGCAACAACAAATTCAACCCCTTCTAGACAACTTCCTGGACAAAATGTTTCACTGTAATAGTGAAGGTGTAAACTTGGCAGTAGAAAACCTAAAAAGTATATTTGACCTCTAAGCTTCCCTAAATTTAAAGCAGACAACATAACAACAATGACAATTGGTTTGATGAAGAATGCAAAACCTAAGAAAGAAATTGAGAAACCTATCGAACCAAAACATAGAGACCCAGAAACCTGAGCCAATGTCTTCACTATGGTGAATCACTAAAACAATACAGAAATACATCACGGAAAAAGAAGGCACAGAATGTCAGAATCAGCTCAATGTAATTGAAGAATCCATAGACTCTAACCACTTTTGGGTGCACTCTCAGCGCACATCGTTGCAAACACGAAGAGTTATCTATTCAAAATGGAAATGTATGGATAAACCACTTCTCCAATCTTTTTGGCTCTATAACAAAGAAAAACAGAAAAACATATACATGATCAAATACAAATGTTTGAATCAACTATTAAAGACAACCAGAACCTACTGGATTCTCCAATTACATTGAATGAACTATAGGACAATATACAAACCCAAAAGGCCTGTGGTGTTGATCGTATCCTAAATGAAATTATAAAATATACAGACCACAAATTCCAATTGGCTATACTTCAACTTTTTAACTTCATCCTCAACTCTGGCATCTTCCCCAATATTTGGAACCAAGGACTGATCACCCCAATCCACAAATGTGTAGACAAATTTGATCTCAATAACTACCGCGGGATATGCGGAAAATCTTTGGAAAATCCTCTGCATTATCAGTAAAAAGAATGTACAGAGAAAATGTCAAAATGTCTTTCTACCAAATTACCGTATGACAGATCACGTATTCACCCTGCACACTGTATTTGACAAACAAACAAACCAAATCAAAAGCAAAGTCTTCTCATGCTTTGATATCAAAAAGGTTTGTTGACTCAATTTGGCATGAGGGTCTGCTATATAAATTGATGGAAAGCGGTGTTGGGGAAAAAAAACATACGACATCATAAAATCCATGTACACAACAAGTGTGCGGTTAAAATTGGCAACAAAAAAATATATATTTCCATAGGGCCGTGGGGTGAGATAGGGATGCAGCTTGAGCCCCACACTCATTAACATATATGTCAGCGAATTGGCAAGGGCACTAGAACAGTCTGTAGCACTATGCCTCACACTACTAGAATCTCAAGTCAAATGTCTACTTACTGTGTGCTGATGATCTGTTGCTTCTGTCCCCAGCCAAGGAGGGCCTAAAGCAGCACCTAGATCTTCTGCATCAGACCTGGGCCCTGACAGAAAATTCAACCTCTCTTTCGTATCATCTAAGATCCCAAAAGATTGGAAAGCTGCCGCGGTCATCCCCCGTGACACTCTAGACCCAAACTGTTACAGACCTACATCTATCCTACCGTGCCTTTCTTCGAAAGCCAAGTTAACAAACAGATCACCGACCATTTCGAATCCCACCGTACCTTCACTGCTATGCAATCTGGTTTCCGACCTCAGCCACGCTCAAGGTCCTAAACGATATCATAAACGCCATCGATAAAAGACAATACAGTGCAGCCGTATTCATCGACCTGGCCAAGGTTTCGACTCGGTCAATCACCGCATTCTTATCGGCAGACTCAACAGCCTTGGTTTCTCAAATGACTGCCTCGCCTGGTTCACCAACTACTCTCAGAGTTCAGTGTATCAAATCGCAGGGCCTGTTGTCGCGACCTCTGGCAGTCTTTAAGGGGGTGCCACAGGGTTAAATTCTCGGGCCGACTATTTTCTCTGTATACATCAATGATGTTGCTCTTGCTGCTGGTGATTCTCGGATCCACCTCTACGCAGACAACACCATTCTGTATACTTCTGGCCCTTCTTTGGACACTTTGTTAACTAACCTCCAGACAAGCTTCAATGCCATACAACACTCCTTCCATGGCCTCCAACTGCTCTTAAATGCAAGCATAACTAAATGCATGCTCTTCAACCGATCGCTGCCTGCACCCGCCCGCCTGTCTACTCTGGATGGATCTGACAACTACTCTGGACGGTTCTGACAACTACAAATACCTAGGTGTCTGGTTAGACTGTAAACTCTCATTCCAGATTCACATTAAGCATCTCCAATCCAAAATTAAATCTAGAATCAGCTTCCTATTTCACAACAAAGCTTCCTTCACTCACGCTGCCAAACATCCCCTCGTAAAACTGACTATCCTACCAATTCTTGACTTCGGCGATGTCATTTACAAAATAGCCTCCAACACTCTACTCAGCAAATGGGATGTAGTCTATCACAGTGCCATCCGTTTTGTCACCAAAGCCCCATACTGCGACCTGTATGCTCTTGTTGGCTGGTCCTCGCTTCATATTTGTCACCAAACCCACTGTCTCCAGGTCATCTATAAGTCTTTGCAGGTAATGCCCCGTCTTATCTCAGCTCACTGGTCACCATAGCAACACCCACCCGTAGCACGCGCTCCAGTAGGTATATTTCACTGGTCACCCCCAAAGCCAACTCCTTATTTTGCTGCCTTTCCTTCCAGTTCTCTGCTGCCAATGACTGGAACGAATTGCAAAAATCACTGGAGCTGGAGACTTATATCTCCCTCACTAATTTTAAGCATCAGCTGTCAGAGCAGCTTACCAATCATTACACCTGTACATAGCCCATCTGTAAATAGCCCACCCAACTACCTCATCCCCATATTGTTATTTATTTTTTTGGTCCTTTGCAGCCCAGTATCTCTACTTGCACATTCATCTTCTGCACATCTATCACTCCAGTGTTGAATTGTTAAATTGTCATTATTCTGCCACTATGGCCTATTAATTGCCTTACCTCCCTAATCTTACTACATTTACACACACTGCATATAGACTTCTCTATTGTGTTATTGACTGTATGTTTGTTTATCCCACGTGTAACTCTGTTCTGTTTGTGTCGCACTGCTTTGCTCTATCTTGGCCAGGTCGCAGTTGTAAATAAGAACTTGTTCTCAACTGGCCTACCTGGTTAAATAAAGGTTAAATAAAAAATGTATAAATAAAAGAATCGCAGTAATACAAAGACAATGGTGTTCCAAAAAATGGCCAGTTGCCCTAGAGCACACAAAAAACTATACATACGGCGGCCTAAACATCAGTTCCACAGGTAACTTCCACAAAGCTGTGAACGATCTGAGAGACAAGGCAAGAAGGGCCTCCTAAGCCATCAAAAGGAACATAAAATTCGACATACCAATTTGGATTTGGCAAAAGATTACTTGAATCCGTTATAGAACCCTTTACCCTTTATGGTTGTGAGGTCTGGGGTCTGCTCACCAACCAAGAATTCACAAAATGGGACAAATTCCAAATTAAGACTCTGCATGCAGAATTCTGCAAATATATCCTCAGTGCAAAACGTAAAACACAGAATAATGCATGCCCGCAAATGATCAAAATCCAGAAAGAGACATTTAATTCTACAACCACCTAAAAGGAAGTGATTCCCAAACATTCCATTAGAATGTCATCACCTACAGAGAGATGAACCTGGAGGAGGGTCCCCTAAGCAAGCAGGTCCTGGGGCTCTGTTGACAAACAGACCCCACAAAGCCCCAGGACAGCAACACAATTAGACCTAATCAAATCATGAGAAAACAAAAAGATAATTACTTGACACATTGGAAGGAATTAACAAAAAAACTGCTCTAACTAGAATGCTATTTGGCCCTAAACAGAGAGTACACAGTGGTAGAATACCCACTGTGACTGATCCAAAATTAAGGAAAGCTTTGACTATGTAGAGACTCGGTGAGCATAGCATTGCTATTGAGAGAGGCCGCTGTAGGCAGACCTGGCTCTCAAGAGGAGAAAGGCTATGTGCACACTGACCACAAAATGAAGTGAAACTGAGCTGCACTTTCTAACCTCCTGTCAAATGTATGACCATATTAGAGACAAATAGTACCCCCAGATTACATAGACCCACAAAGAATTTGAAAACAAATCCAATTTTGATAAACTGCCATATCTATTGGGTGAAATACCAGTGTGCCATCAGAGCAGCAAGATTTGTGAACTGTTGCCACAAGAAAAGGGCAACCAGTAAAGAACAAAGACCACTGTAAATACAACCCATATTTATGCTGATTTATGTTCCTTTTTGTCCATTAACTATTTGCACATCGTTACAAGACATATAGCCATAATATGACATTTGAAATGTCTCTATTCCTTTTGTGAGTGTAATGTTTACTGTTCATTTTTGACTGTTAATTTCACTTTTGTTTATTATCTATTTCCCTTGAATTGGCAATGTAAACATATGTTTCCCATGCCAATAAAGCCCTTTGAATTGGCAATGTAAACATATGTTTCCCATGCCAATAAAGCCCTTTGAATTGAATTGATAGAGAAGTTATCATCGAGGAACTTCATTGGAACTTTTTGTAACGTCACACTTCAGCGTTGTCTCTGTGCTGCTGTGCTGTTTGTTTGCCTCTTGGCAACCTGCAAAACTATTTTTTTTAAACTTTTATTAACCATTTGATCAAAACTCTGCATTTAACACATTTAACAACATCTTAGTTTTTCCGTCATTCAACTTTTTTCATTCAACTTTTTCACCCGGATGCTTTATTTGAACATGATTCTTCTACAGGACCGCCACCAGACGAGAAATCTAAGTAGTAACATTAAAGCTATGTGATATAATTGCAGTCACTGCACTCATAACATGTGCATAGCCGTGTGTCAAGCCCAGCTTCAGATGCAATCATTAGGAAAGGTTGAAACTGTCTGTGCCACCAGTCAAAGGCCGAGCCTTCTCAGGTTTCTTCTCCACCCGTTATGGGGTCTAAGGTGCCGAAGCCTCCCACCATTAGCTCTGACAAATTGAAAACTCTAGTCATTGGCGACTCCATTACCTGCAAAAGAATCATACAGCGATCATACACTGTTTACCAGGGGTTAGGGCTACCTACATGAAGGCTGATCTGAAGAAGGTGCTGGCTAAAACTGGTGAGTGTAAAGAGAATAGGGATATTTTGTTATCCATATCGGAACCAACAACGTTAGTATGAGACAGTCAGAGGTCACCAACATAGCGTCAGTGTGTAAATTAGCTAGAAAAATGTGTCGGCATCGAGTAATTGTCTCTGGCCCCCTCCCAATTAGGGGGAGTGATGAGCTCTACAGCAGTCTCTCAACTTAATCGCTGGTTGAAAACTGTTTTCTACCCCTCCCAAAATATCTAATTTGTAGCTAATTGTCCCTCTTTCTGGGAATCACACCCAAACAGGACCAAGCCTGACCTCATGAGGAGTGATGGAGTCCAACCAAGCTGGAGTAGTGCTCTCATCATATCTATCAACATAGAAAGGGATCTAACTCCTCTAGCTCCACACTGAGATAGGGTGCAGGCCAGGCAGCAGGCTGTTAGCCTGACAGCTTAGCCTTCCACTTGCACAGTCAGTGTAGTCAGCTCAGCTGTCCATATTAAGACCGTGTCTCTGCCTTCTATCGAGGTTGGGAAAAACTAAACATGGCGGTTCACTTTAGCAATCTCACTGGAATAAAGACCGCCTCCATTCCTGTCATTATTGAAAGAGATCGTGATGTCTCACATCTCAAAATAGGGCGACTTAATGTTAGATCCCTCACTTCCAAGGCAGTCATAGTCATTGAACTAATCACTGATCATAACCTTGATGTGATTGACGTGACTGAAACATGGCTCAAGCCTGATGAATTTACTGTGTTAAATGAGGCTTCTCCTCCTGGTTACACTGGTGACCATATCTCACACGCATCCTGCAAAAGCGGAGCTGTTGCTAACATTGACGACAGCAAATTATTATTATTATCAATGACGATCTTGTCTCATCGCTGCAACTCCCCAACGGGCTTGGGAGAGGGGAAGGTCGAGTCATGTGTCCTCCCAAACCTGACCCACCAAACCACACTCCCTAACACCCGACAGCTTAAACCGGAAGACAGTCACACCAATGTGTCGGATGAAACACCGTTCAACTGACGACCAGAGTCAGCCTGTAGGCGCCAGGCCCACCACAAGGAGTCGCTAGAGCGAGATCAGCCAAGTAAAGCCTCCCGGGCCAAACCCTCCCCTAACCCGAACAACACTGGGCTAATTCTGCGCAGCCCTATGGAACTCTCGGCCATGGCCGATTGTGACACAGCCTGGGATCGAACACGGGTCTTATGTGACACCTCAAGCACTGCGATACAATGCCTTAGACTGCTGCGCCACTCTGACGGTCCATGACAGCAAAGTTAAATTTACAAAACCAGAAATGTATGCGTTTTTGTCTTTTGAGCTTTTTTTGCAGCCTAATCAATTACTTGTTATAGCTACTGCTCACAGGCAACCTGGGCCGTATACAGCATTCCTCACTGAGTTCCCTGTATTCCTATCGGGGCTTTTAGTCATCGCAAATAATATTAAAAGTCCACACACCAAGTCCAAAAGGGTTTTGTCCAACATGTCTCCTGGACCTACACATACCTTGGATCTAATTTTGTCCAGTGGGATAAATATTTTTACTCATAACCCTGGACTATCAGAACATCATTTTATTATGTTTGCAATCTCAACAACTAATCTGCTCAGACCCCAACCAAGGATTATCAAAAGCTGCGCTATAAATTCTCGGATAACCCAGATTCCTAAATGCCCTTCCAGAATCTGTTAACCACCTAACTGAGGATCTAAATTGAACCTTACGTAATACCCTAGATGCAGTCACACCCCTAAAAAAAAACATTTGTCACAAGAAATTAGCTCCCTGGTAAAAAGAAAATACCCGAGCCCTGAAGCAAACTTCTAGAAAATTGGAACGGAAATGGCGCTCCACCAAACTGGAAGTCTTCTGGCTACTTTGGAAAGACAGTACCGTGCAATATCTAAGAGTCCTCACTGCTGCTCGATCAGACTAATTTTCTAACCTAATTGACGAGAATAAGAACAATCCTAATGATGTTGCAAAGCTAACTAAAAAACAGCATTGCCCAAGAGAGGATGGATTTTAATTCAGCAGTGATGAATTCATGAACTTCTTTGACTAAAAGATCATGATCTTTAAAAAGCAAATTACGGACTCATCTTTGAATCTGCGTATTTCTCCAAAGCTTGGTTGTCCTGAGTCTGCAGAAAATAAAAAAGACCAAGGATCACTGGAGACTCAAGTTGTTTAACCCTGTTATATTTTAACACATTCACAAAAATAGTCATGGCCTTTAAACATTCCAGCTGCATACTGGACCCTATTCCAACTAAACTACTGAAATAGCTACTTCCTGTGCTCTGCCCTCTTATGTTGAACATAATAAACATTATGTACCAAACTCACTAAAAGTGGCAGTAATAAAGCCTCTCTTGAAAAAGCCAAACTATCGGCCTATATCGATAGGAATCTCACCGTTCTTTTTGAAGACAAATTATTTATTTGAAACGCTTCAGTCGGGAAGGTGGTAAATTACCTTTTAATGATGTCAGACCAAGGCTCAAGATCTGTCCTTGTACTCCTAGACCTTAGTGCCGCTTTTGATACCATCGATCACCACATTCTTTTGGAGAGATGGGAAACCCTAATTGGTCTACAAGTACAAGTTCTTGCCTGGTTTAGATCTTATCTGTCCGAAGTATATCAGTTTGTTTCTGTGGATGGTTTGTCCTCTGACAAATCAAGAGTTTCGGTGTTCCTCAAGGTCCTGTTTTAGGACCACTATTGTTTTCAATATATATTTCACTTCCTGGTGGTGTCATTCGGAAACACAATGTCAAAATTCCCTGCTATGCGGATGACACACAGCTGTACATTTTGATGAAACATGGTGAATCCCCAAAATTGCCTACCCTGGAAGCCTGTGTTTCAGACATAAGGGAGTGGATGGTGGAAAATGTTTTACTTTTAAACTCGGAGAAACAAGAGATACTAGTTCTAGGTCAAAACAAACAAACATATCTGCTGTTTGATCTGACAATGAATATTGATGATTGTACAGTTGTCTAAAATACAACTGTAAAGGACCTCGAAGTTACTCTGGACTCTGATCTCCCTTTAAATGAACATATCAAGAGCATTTCAATGGCAGCATTGAAAGAATCAGATACCTTTGTCCAAAAAAATGATGCAGAAAAGCTCATTCAATGATCTACTCTTCAGCTACCTGGATAAAGCACTAAATAAACTTGTTAGTGCTAAATACGGCTGCTAGAATCTTGACTAAAACCAACATTTGTTTATCATATTACTCAAGTGCTAGCCCCTCTACACTGGCTTCCTGTTAAGGCTAGGCCTGATTTCAAGATTTTACTGCTAACCTACAAAGCATTACCTGGACTTGCTCCTACCTACGGTATGTCTCCGATTTTGTCCTGCGGTGCACACTTACACGTACGCCACGGTCACAAGGCTCAGATTTTATAGTCCCTAGAATTTCTAAGCAAACATCTGGAGGCAGGGCTTTCTCCTACAGAGCTCTTATGGTCTGCCTATTCATGTGATAGAAGCAGACTTGGTCTCAACCTTTAAGTCTTCACTGAAGACTCATCTCTTCAGTAGGTCCTATGATTGAGTGCAGTCTGGCCCAGGGGTGCGAAGGTGAACAGCAAGGCACTGGAATGACGAACTGCCCTAACTGTCTCTGTCTGGCCGGCTCCCCTCTCTCCACTGGGATTCCCTGCCTCTGACCCTATTACAGGGGCTGATGCACTGTCTTACTAGTGCTCTTCCATGCCGTCCCTAGTAGGGGTGCGTCATGTCGTGCAAGGCTTTTTCCCCCGCTATTCTCGACTTAAGTGGGTTAAGTCACTGACGTGATCTCCCTGTCTGGTCTTGCGTGAGCTACACTCAGCCTTGTCAGTTGGTGGTCTGTTGATATTCCTCTAGTGGTTTGGGGTTGTGCTTTGGCAAAGTGGGTGGGGTTATATCCTGCCTGGTTGGCCATATTCGGGGGTATCATCAGACACGGCCACAGTATCCCCCGACCCCCCCTGTCTCAGCCTTCAGTATCTATGCTGCAAATAGTCTATATCCCGGGGGGCTAGGATCAGTCTGTTACATCTGGTGTAATTATCCTTTCTTATCTGTTGTCGTTTGTGAATTTAAGTATGCTCCCTCTAATTCTTTCTCTCTCTCTCTCTCCCTCTCCTCCCGGAGGACCTGAGCCCTAGACCCATGCCTCAGGACTGCCTGGCCTTATGGCTCCTGGCTGTCCCCAGTCCACCTGGTCGTGCTGCTGCTCCAGCATCAACTGTTGTGCCTGCGGCTATGGAACCCTGAGCTGTTCATGCTACCTTGACCCGTGCCTGCTGTTTTTTACTTTTTTGTTTTTGAGGCTGATTTGTCCGGGATTTGATTATCTCTCTCTCCCTCGCTCTACCGCACATGCTGTCTCGACCTTTGAATGCTCTGCTATGAAAAGCCAACTGACATTTAATTTACTTCTGAGGTGCTGACCAATTGCAACCTCTACAACCACTGTGATTATTTTTTGACCCTGCTGGTCATCTATGAATGTTTGAACATCTTGAAGAACAATCTCGCCCTGATGGTCATGTACTCTTCTTATCTCCACCCTGCCCAGCCAGAAGAGGACTGCCCCCCCCCCCCTCTATCTTTCTAGGGAGTTTTTCCTAGGCACCGTGCTGCTACATCTGCATTGCTTGCTGTTTTGGGTTTTAGGCTGGGTTTCTATATAAGCACTTTGTGACATCTGCTGATGTAAAAAGGTCTTTAGATAGAGAGAGAGGGGGGGGAGAGGAAGAGAGATGTCAGTGTATTAACTAAGCCTTTTGTTAAGGGGGTTGAGAAACTGTTTGGGAATCTAAACAAGGGCTCAGGAAAGAAAACAAGCAGTGTAGCTGGAATGTACAGACCCTCGGACTGACTGCTTATTTACCCAACATACACACACACACACACACACACACACACGTTATATAAACACACTCATTTTTGGCACAGTTATGAGTATTGTGGTGGTGCACTCAATGCAAACGGCGAAAAACCAGCCCCACGTGTGTGTGTGTGTGTGTGTGTGTGTGTGTGTGTGTGTGTGTGTGTGTGTGTGTGTGTGTGTGTGTGTGTGTGTGTGTGTGTGTGTGTGTGTGTGTGTGTGTGTGTGTGTGTTTGTGTGCGTGCATGTGTGTGGACTTTCATTCCCACGCCCTCCCGTACATCTCCTCAAGCCACTTCTGTCGCAACATTATAAAACGTTCTTAAAGTCTCTGGGAATATTTGTGGTGACATCATTGGAACGCCTGTTTAAATTGTTTAAGAATTCCGGCGCTGACACCGGTCATTCCTATCCTCTGTGACCATGTGTTTTTCATACTTTCATTCATTATAAACCAACAGACTCGTGAATGGAGGGAGCAGGGGAATAGAAAAGAGAGATAGATAGTGAGAGAGAGAGAGAGAGAGAGAGAGAGAGAGAGAGAGAGAGAGAGAGAGAGAGAGAGAAAGAGAGAGAGAGAGAGAGAGAGAGAGAGAGAGAGAGAGAGAGAGAGAGGGAGAGAGAGAGAGAGAGAGAGAGAGAGAGGGAGAGAGAGCGAGAGAGAGAGAGAGAGAGAGAGAGAGAGAGAGAGAGGGAGAGAGAGCGAGAGCAAAGTGAGTAATAACAAGATACTAAAAATATACGCCAGCGTCGTCTCTGAAGTAGTTTAGGATTAACTTTGCTGAATATGTTCTGACAGTGAGCGAGAGTGGAATAAAAATAGAAAGGGATGAGATTCCAAAAGACAGTGACCAACACAGAGAGCTCCTAAAAAGAGCAAAGCATCTCCCTCTTTCTTCTGATGGGGCTTGTTGCCTGTCACACACACCAACTGATTTCCACATATGATTAGTTTTGATCTCCTCTCCTCCTTTCCTCCTTTCTCCTCTCCCTGCCCCTCCTCCCTCCTTTCCTCCTCTCCTTATTTTCCTTCTCCGCTTCTCTCCTTTCCTGTATTGCATGCCTCAATATACAGCCAGTTATGAACAAACAGGTGTCGACATTATTGGTTATTTCCCGGGCCAGTCAACCTCATAATGACTCCTAAAGATGAAGCATTGAATGAATGTCTGTTCTACCATGAATTAATTTCATGAACCACAGATCAGTAACTAAGCAACTGTTGTTTTCGGTGGTGTTAAACCATCAAAGCCTAACAACCACGTTATGAAACGTGATGCCAAGCTGGGGAACGACTTTCTAGACACTGAACCAATTATTCACCCAACGTTCCACAATAAATTGAATTAAAACCAAAAGGGAAATGTATTGTTCTGCAAATGCATAAGAGAAACAAATGGTTATTTACTGCTGTGTAAATGGCACAGGTGAAATACAGATGTAGGATCTTCATTTGACCAGTTTCTCACAGCAGGAAAATAATCCTGCAGCAACAGGAAATGTGAATCATTTTGTGGATTATAATTATTGGACATTTTCGCAGGGGTTGATAAAAAAAATTGTTAGGGCAAATCAAGTCTGTCATCTTAAAGCGGAAATGTCCAACTTTAGAAGCCTTTTTAAGCCTTGAATACACTACATTTATATTTCCTGCTGTTCAGGAGATTTCCTGCTACAACAGGGTGATCAAATTAAGATCCTACATCTGTTAGCTCCTGTGGAAGTATGTACTGTATGTATGCAGCAAAAGCAATAAACTCCACCGTATTTATTAGTAATCTACTGTGAGAGAGTCTCTAACAAACACAACTCCCAATCAAGCCTCATTAGAAACAAATAACTTATCTATTTCAGAGTAAATGGCATAAGGTCCTACATCATCTGCTTTACAGGCAGGTGAAATTGCAAAAAAATTGCATCTTAGTGTTTTCCCCTGATTAGAGTTGTGTGTGGTTTGTGTGTTAAATGGGTGTACATGTGTGACAGTCTGTGTATGTGAAAGTGATTGTGTGTGTGTGTGTGTGTGTGTGTGTGTGTGTGTGTGTGTGTGTGTGTGTGTGTGTGTGTGTGTGTGTGTGTGTGTGTGTGTGTGTGTGTGTGTGTGTGTGTGTGTGTGTGTGTGTGTGTGCGTGCGTGCGTGCGTGTTTCAGATATCTTCTCGATATCCTCTGTCATTTCCTTTTTTTCTCATGTTCCCCCTCATTTCATCCTCACACTCATTTCATCCTCCCACAATAAACCTGTGAGGGCTTTATCCACATTAGTTAAACATGTATTTTCCACGGTACTATCCCCATACAGAATAGACCAGCAGGCAGTGAGATAATTGAATCAATTACCACAACCGCTGTCTCATCTGTGTTAAAGACAGAAAACAAGGCCGCTACAGCTGGAGTCCACAGAGACTGGACGCCAATTATTACGGGTGCAGGAGCGTTCGCTACATCAGCGAGAATATCAAAACCGTGTTAATTAGTGTGTTTATTCCCATTCTGCATAAAGGCTGGATGATGTTGCAGCTTTAATTATCAAAGGGCATTGGGTTGGACAGTATAACAGATGGGGTAAGGAAGAGAGCCAGGTATATTGTGTATATTGGGAGTGTGTGTGTGTATGTCTACCTGTGTGTGAGTGTGTGTCTGCGTGCATGCCGTGTGATGTGTGTGTGTGTGGTCACTCACCACGCTGTATGGGTCTATCCTCGGCCTCTCCATGGCGATGGTGATGCAGTTGAGGAAGATGATGACCAGAACAATGTGGTCAAACATCTTGTGGGTTATGATCTTATTGCACGCCATCCGAAACCTGGAAAACACACACACACACACAAAATTCATAGGATAAACATTCAGATAATTGGAAAACATATGATGAGAGATGTTAAGCATGTGCAAAATACAACATCACAGTGTATAATATCATTCAGACACACGCCCTTGTATTTTATTAATAAAGCATATTGCACATTAAATAAATAGGTGGGAACTTACAGTTGCAGTCGGAAGTTTACTTACACTTTAGGTTTGTGTCATTAAAACTCGTTTTTCAACCACTCCACACATTTCTTGTTAACAAACTATAGTTTTGGCAAGTCGGTTAGGACATCTACTTTGTGCATAACACAAGTCATTTTTCCAACAATTGTTTACAGACAGATTCTTTCACTTATAATTGACTGTATCACAATTCCAGTGGGTCAGAAGTTTACAGGTGTCCCTGTGGATGTATTTCAAGGCCTCAGTGCCTCTTTGCTTGACATCATGGGACAATCAAAAGAAATCAGCCAAGACCTCAGATTTTTGCAGACCTCTACAAGTCTGGTTCATCCTGGGGAGGAATTTCTAAATGCCTGAAGGTACCACGTTCATCTGTACAAACAATAGTACGCAAGTATAAACACCATGGGACCGCACAGCCGTCATACCGCTCAGGAAGGAGACGCGTTCTGTCTCCTAGACTTTGGTGCGAAAACTGCAAATCAATCCCAGAACAACAGCAAAGGACCTTGTGAAGATGCTGGAGGAAACAGATACAAAAGTATCTACATCCACTGTAAAACGAGTCCTATATCGGCATAACCTGAAAGGCCGCTCAGCAAGGAAGAAGCCACTGCTCCAAAACTGCCATAAAAAAAAAAAAGCCAGACTACGGTTTGTAACTGCACATGGGGACAAAGATCGTACTTTTGGAGAAATGTCCTCTGGTCTGATGAAACAAAAATAGAATTGTTTGGCCATAATGACCATCGTTATGTTTGGAGGGAAAAGGGGGAGGCTTGCAAGCCGAAGAACACCATCCCACCATGAAGCATAGGGGTGGCAGCATCATGTTGTTGGGGTGCTTTGCTGCAGGAGGATCTGGTGCACTTCACAAAATAGATGGCATCCTCAGGAAGGGAAATTATATGGATATATTGAAGCAACATCTCAAGACATCAGTCAGGAAGTTAAAGCTTGGTTGCAAATGGCTCTTCCAAATGGACAATGACCCCAAGCATTCTTCCAAAGTTGTGGCAAAATGGCTTAAAGACAACAAAGTCAAGGTATTGGAGTGGACATCACAAAGCCCTGACCTCAATCCTTCAGAAAATTAGTGGGCAGAACTGAAAAAGCGTACGCGAGCAAGGAGGCCTACAAACCTGACTCAGTTACACCAGCTCTGTCAGGAGGAATGTGCCAAAATTCACCCGGCTTATTGTGGAAGGCTTACCTGAAATGTTTGACCCAAGTTAAACAATTTAAAGGCAATGCTAACAAATACTAATTGAGTGTATGTGAACTTCTGACCCACTGGGAAAGTGATGAAAGAAATAAAAGCCGAAATAAAGCATTCTCTCTACTATTAATCTGACATTTCACATTCTTAAAATAAAGTGGTGATCCTAACTGAATTTTTAGTAGGATTAAATGTCAGGAATTGTAAAAAAAAACTGAGATTAAATGTATTTGGCTAAGGTGTATGTAAACTTCCATCTTCAACTGTATATTTGTCCAATTTCCCACACGTACTGGAAATGTGTTATTTGCATATTCCCAACTCCCCCTGAGACAACCGTGGAGAGTGGGGTCACGGCCAGGGTCTGCCATTATCAACGGCGACCCTGGAGCAATTAGGGTTAAGTGCCTTGATCAAGGGCACACAGGCTGATTTTTCACCTTGTAGGATCATGGATTCAAACTAGCGAACATTCGGTTAATGGCCCAACGCTCTAACCGGTCGGCTACCTGACGCACACTCAAAGATAATGATGATAGATCCACATTAAATCCAAGCCCTTTCCTCATGCATAGTAATTCAATGAACCACAGCTGAAGTGGTAATTAATTAAGTCTAAGCTTCACTAACTGACAAGAAACGGCTATAGCTTCAAATGGAAAGAAAGGGGAATGGAAAATGAATGAAGGAGATAAAAAGACAAGTAAAGAAAGAGGGAAGATATAGAGGGAGGTGTAAAATAATGAATCCATGCATCAAGCCCACTCTGATGGAGCATGTCTGTCATAAGGTACAAAAGGGAACAATAGCGTGTCCCTCAGATCGGTATTCTGCTCCATCTCCATGTGTGTGTGTGTGTGTGTGTGTGTGTTTAACTATACTTGTGGGGACAAGAAGTCAAACAAAAAAGGTAAAATGCTATATCTAGGGGGTTTAGGGTTAAGGTAGAATTAGTGTTATGGTTATAATTAGGTTTAAGGTTAGGAGTTAGGGTTAAGGTTAGCTTTTGGGGTTACGGTTAGGGTACGAGTTAGGTTTAAGGGTTAGGGAGAATAGGATTTTGAATGGTTATAAATTGTGTGTCCCCACGAGGTTAGTTAAACAAGACTGTGAGTGTGTGAGTCGGTGTGTGCGCGTCTGACTACACCCATCATTATCTACACGCTGGATGAGTTCATCCCTCTCATCTCTGCATGCTAGCCCTCAATGCTAAAGTATTCATCATGTATTAATTCATCATGTATTCATCCATCATGTGGGCCAGGGATGTCATGCTAACTCCCACAACATGATGATGATTGTCTGTTCTAGATCCTCTATGTTATGGTGAGACGGGGAGACAGGCAGACGTGCACACACACGCGCACACACACACACAGCACACGTCAGATAATAACTTATTTGATTGCTCGATGAGTAATGAATAAAAAGCATCTGTCTAAATGTCTCATGTTCATCATAGCCATGACCTTTTGCTAGTATGCAGTTACTGACATCTGTGATATTTGGACTGTCAAGAGTTTCCTACAGTCCACATGACAGTATTCGCGAGTTTATGTTGATGTGAACTCCCATTATACAATTTTGACTTCTTTGAAACGTTTTTAGCTTGTATGCTAGGCTTGTGCTTCTGCCTTAGCCAACTGCTTTAGTCAAGTTGGCTTAAATTGAACATATCTGTCTAGATAGGAATTAGAAATTCCCTCAGAGTAAAATACCTAAGTGTTATCATTACGTGCTCGAGGAGATGAATGGAGGTCTGTCCATATTGAACAGCTGTGGGACTCCAACTTCCCACTGAGCCTCTGTCTCCTGATATAACCCTGAGCACAGGTAGGTGTCTGGCTCTGTACAGAGCCAAAATGGACGCCACACAGAGTCTTTGTCCTCTTTGTCACTCTCAACACAGGCCAAACTCTGCTACCCGACTCTGTAGAGTGGCAGAATGGACACCACACAGTGCCTGTGTCCTCAATGTCACTCTTAGAACAGGACAAACCCTACTGCCCACTGCAACTGGGGCACAGCAAGGATACTGTTAGACATGCATGCACAGACGGGTAAGTATGAGCACATAACGTAATTATATAACTTTTATCAGTGTATGTGTGTGTTTGCGTGCATGTGCGTGTGTTTGTCTAACCTGGAGTCTGGGGGTAATATGTACAGGGACCAGGTATCTCTCTGTCGACACCACTCTGGCTGTTTCCTGTCCAGCCAGCCTGACAGCCTGGCAAAATGACCCACGACCACCTCCTCCTCTGCTGCGTCGTCCTCTGTGTTGTCCTCCAGGGAGAGCTGTGTAGGGGCCAGGGCCCCGCCAGGGGCCGAAGTACCCTTCCCATTACAGTCACTGTGTTCTGGGGCTCTCAGGCCTCCTAGCGAGGGGGGTCTGGAGCTGTGCATACTGGCTGAGCGATACAGGTAGGGCACCTAGAGTTTTACAAACATGGCTAACACAGTCATTCATAGATACTTGAAGGCATTTTAAAACACTGAAGAAAGCTGTTCTATCCAGTGACAACTACCTATATGATCACAACAAAATTATAAACTGGGTGGTTCGAATCCTGAATGCTGATTGGCTGATAGCCGTGGTATATCAGACAGTATACAATGGGTATGACAAAACATTTATTTGTACTGCTCTAATTACATTGGTAACCAGTTTATAATAGAAATAAGGCCCCTCTGGGGTTTGTGATATATGGCTATAGACCACACCTCCTAGGGCCTGTTTGCTTAATTAGAGCACACATAGCAGTGTTTATGGGGGCCGGTCTCTAGATCCCCTGGTGTGTGTGTTCACCTGAAGCAGTGTGTCGGGGGCCAGGTCTATGGACCCCCTGGTCTCCACCGACTCCATCCTCCTGTGTCTGGGCTGGGACATGGAGTTAATACGACACAGGGATGCATCGTCCCCCTCCGATGTCCCCCCTCCACCCCCCTCCTCATCCTCCGAACTGGACCCTCCCTCGCCGGAGAGGAGCGACCGCCGTTCGCCAGACTGAAGCTTTGTTCGTTTGAGCGAGGGGGCACGGCCTAAGCTGTTCCAGCTCGATCGACGGCTGGTCCAACCACTGGCAGAGCACCACGGGGCGTAAGGGGAGGTGCTACGGGCACTGGTCTAGAGAGAGAGCGAGATGGAGGGGGGAGAGGGGAGAGGAAGAGAGAATGTATGAACAACACAAAAGAAGTGAACAGATCCATTTTTTGGGGAACTTTTGTAACCTTTGGGGAACTTTAGAATATGGAAAACTTCTGTATATGGAACTTTAGATGTTGTTACTACAGGTTTTTGTCTTACTAATTATCAGATTATCCTCAATGCTCAGTGGTCATTACTATAGCTGGCAACAGTCATAACTGGCAACAGTAAGTGTAGCTATGGCATCAGTGGGTTTGGCTACAGCATCAGTAAGTGTCCATAGAGTTATGCTGATGAAAGGTCATTTTAATCATAATTAATCATCATAGCTGTCATCTTGAACATCATCCAGACAAGTCAGACCATGGATGGGCAACTTTTATGGGGGTGGGGGCCCAAAGAATAAAATGAGTCGCCCATCCATTGGTTAGACTGATAATCTTAGTTCTGTGGGCAAAGAGAGGGCACAGAGCTTAATACATGGGTTCCAGACGCTGGGAGGAGACAGTAGTTTGATAGTGTAATAGTGTAGTACTATAGTATACTAACCGGAGACTTGTCGTAAGAGGTTAGGTCCATGGAGACATTGCTGCCTCGTCGGGATTCGTAGCCCAGGGCAGGGTCACCCACGGCAGGCAGCTTGGGAACGGGCATGGGGGTGGCAGCAGTATGGGTAATCAGAGGAGGGGTCAGACTGGTCTTCAGGTCAACATGACCGTTTATTGGGACTACTGGAGGGGAGATGAGAAGAGGGTGGGGGAGAGTGGGAGCAGAGAGGGAGAGCGTGAAGAAGGAGGGAGGGAAAAGAGGAAGGAATTGTTAGAATTGTTAAACGAGGATGGACAAAAGAAAGAGAGGTAGAGAAAGACGAGGTAGTAAAATGTAGGGGGAACATGGGAGGGAGAGAGAAGGGTGAAGGGGAGAGACAGTTATAAGGGTATCTCTAAAGTAAGAAGTTTAAATATGGATGTCTTACTGTTCTCGACCCCATCAATATTTCATCTCTAATCTGACGATTGTGTTCAACAGACAGATGAAGGCATGACATAGAGAGGACGCGGATCTTTCATCTCAGTTGGTGTGCGTCTTATCCCTCCCTCCCTCACTCACTCTCTTCCTGTCTTTCACTCTCTCTCTCTCTCCCTCACCATCTCTTCCCTCCCTCTTGTCTCTCTCTCAGTTCATCCAATCCCTTCTTCCTCTCTCCTCAACTATCCAGTTACTTTGCTTAAACAACTCCTCTAACCGCACCAGGAGCTCATTTGTCTTAGTGTTGGGGAATTGTTCTCCCCTGCAGTATGCTTCCATATGGTAATATGTGTCTGTGAAATGAGTCACTAAAACTGACGAAGACACAGCAGCAGGAATAGTTTTGGACTATTCAGATAGATCTGTAGCAGAATGACGCATTGTGGTTTGCTGCTGCTTTATCAAATCAAATCAAATTGCATTGGTCACAATACACATGTTTAGCAGATGTTATTGGTCACAATACACATGTTTAGCAGATGTTATTGCGGGTATAGTGTTCCTAGCTCCAACAGTGCAGTAGTATCTAGCAATTCACAACAATACACACAAATCTAAAAGTAAAATAATGGATTTAAGAAATATATACAGTTGAAGTCGGAAGGTTGTAGCCATTAAAACCCGTTTTTCAACCACTCCACACATTTCTTGTTAACAAACTATAGTTTTGGCAAGTCGGTTAGGACATCTACTTTGTGCATGACACAAGTCATTTTTCCAACAATTGTTTCCAGACAGATTATTTCATTTACAATTCACTGTATCACAATTTCAGTGGGTCAGAAGTTTGAGTTTGAGTTTGAGTTTTTACAGGGACAGTGCACATTAATCAACGTTTCAGTAAAAGTGCCGGTTTTAGCCAGCCGGCTAATTTTCAACCGCAGTCCCTGGGCAGGTTATTAAAAACAATTACAATATAGACAATAGCAACATAGAACAAGCAAGACATAGCAACATAGGACAAGCAAGACAAGTTTACACACACTAAGTTGACTGTGCTTTTATGTCAATTATGTCATGGCTTTAGATGCTTCTGAAAGGCTAATTGACATAATTTCAGTCAGGTGTACCTGTGGATGTATTTCAAGGCCTACCTTCAAACTCAGTGCCTCTTTAATTGACATCATGGGAAAATCTAAATAAATAAGCCAAGGACCTTGCGGACCTCCACAAGTCTGGTTCATCTTTGGGAGCAATTTCCAAATGCCTGAAGGTACCACGTTCATCTGTACAAAGAAGAGTATGCAAGTATAAACACCATGGACCACGCATCCATCATACTGCTCAGGAAGGAGACGCATTCTGTCTCCTAAAGATTAACCTACTTTGGTGCAAAAAGTGCAAATCAATCCCAGAACAACAGCAAAGGACCTTGTGAAGATGCTGGAGGAAACAGGTACAAAGGTATCTACAGTGCCTTGCGAAAGTATTCGGCCCCCTTGAACTTTGCGACCTTTTGCCACATTTCAGGCTTCAAACATAAAGATATAAAACTGTATTTTTTTGTGAAGAATCAACAACAAGTGGGACACAATCATGAAGTGGAACGACATTTATTGGATATTTCAAACTTTTTTAACAAATCCAAAACTGAGAAATTGGGCGTGCAAAATTATTCAGCCCCCTTAAGTTAATACTTTGTAGCGCCACCTTTTGCTGCGATTACAGCTGTAAGTCGCTTGGGGTATGTCTCTATCAATTTTGCACATCGAGAGACTGAAATTTTTTCCCATTCCTCCTTGCAAAACAGCTCGAGCTCAGTGAGGTTGGATGGAGAGCATTTGTGAACAGCAGTTTTCAGTTCTTTCCACAGATTCTCGATTGGATTCAGGTCTGGACTTTGACTTGGCCATTCTAACACCTGGATATGTTTATTTTTGAACCACTCCATTGTAGATTTTGCTTTATGTTTTGGATCATTGTCTTGTTGGAAGACAAATCTCCGTCCCAGTCTCAGGTCTTTTGCAGACTCCATCAGGTTTTCTTCCAGAATGGTCCTGTATTTGGCTCCATCCATCTTCCCATCAATTTTAACCATCTTCCCTGTCCCTGCTGAAGAAAAGCAGGCCCAAACCATGATGCTGCCACCACCATGTTTGACAGTGGGGATGTTGTGTTCAGGGTGATGCGCTGTGTTGCTTTTACGCCAAACATAACATTTTGCATTGTTGCCAAAAAGTTCAATTTTGGTTTCATCTGACCAGAGCACCTTCTTCCACATGTTTGGTGTGTCTCCCAGGTGGCTTGTGGCAAACTTTAAACAACACTTTTTCTGGATATCTTTAAGAAATGGCTTTCTTCTTGCCACTCTTCCATAAAGGCCAGATTTGTGCAATATACGACTGATTGTTGTCCTATGGACAGAGTCTCCCACCTCAGCTGTAGATCTCTGCAGTTCATCCAGAGTGATCATGGGCCTCTCGGCTGCATCTCTGATTAGTCTTCTCCTTGTATGAGCTGAAAGTTTAGAGGGACGGCCAGGTCTTGGTAGATTTGCAGTGGTCTGATACTCCTTCCATTTCAATATTATCGCTTGCACAGTGCTCCTTGGGATATTTAAAGCTTGGGAAATCTTTTTGTATCCAAATCCGGCTTTAAACTTCTTCACAACAGTATCTCGGACCTGCCTGGTGTGTTCCTTGTTCTTCATGATGCTCTCTGCGCTTTTAACGGACCTCTGAGACTATCACAGTGCAGGTGCATTTATACGGAGACTTGATTACACACAGGTGGATTGTATTTATCATCATTAGTCATTTAGGTCAACATTGGATCATTCAGAGATCCTCACTGAACTTCTGGAGAGAGTTTGCTGCACTGAAAGTAAAGGAGCTGAATAATTTTGCACGCACAATTTTTCAGTTTTTGATTCGTTAAAAAAGTTTGAAATATCCAATAAATGTCGTTCCACTTCATGATTGTGTCCCACTTGTTGTTGATTCTTCACAAAAAGCCTGAAATGTGGCAAAAGGTCGCAAAGTTCAAGGGGGCCGAATACTTTCGCAAGGCACTGTATATACACAGTAAAACGAGTCCTATATCGACATAACTTGAAAGGCTGCTCTGCAAGGAAGAAGCCACTGCTCTAAAACCACCATAAAAAATCCAGACTACGGTTTGCAACTGCACATGGGGACTAAGATCGTACTTTTGGAAAAATGTTCTCTGGTCTGATGAAACAAAGATAGAACTGTTTGGCCATATTGACCATCGTTATGTTTGGATGAAAAAGGGGGAGTCTTGCAAGCCAAAGAACACCATCCCAACCGGGAAGCATGGAGGTGGCAGCATCATGTTGTGAGGGTGCTTTGCTTCAGGAGGGACTGGTGCACTTCACAAAATAGATGGCTTCATGAGGGAGGAAAATGATGTGGATATATTGAAGGAACGTCTCAAGACGTCAGTCAGGAAGTTAAAGATTGGTCGCAAATGGGTCTTACAACGGACAATGCATACTTCCAAAGTTGTGGCAAAATGGCTTAAGGACAACAAAGTCAAGGTATTGGAGTGGTATTAAAGGCAATGCTACCAAATACTAATTGAGTGTATGTAAACTTCTGAACCACTGGGAATGTGATGAAAGACATAAAAGCTGAAATAAATAATTCTCTCTACTATTATTCTGACATTTCACAATCTTAAAATAAAGTGGTGATCCTAACTGACCTAAAACAGGGAGTTTTTACAAGGATTGAATGTCAGGAATTGTGAAAAACTGAGTTTAAATGTATTTGGCTAAGGTGTATGTAAACTTCCTTGTAGGGTTAAGTAACCGGGTGGAAGCCGACTAGTGATAGCCATTTAACAGTCTGATGGCCTTGAGATAGAAGCTATTTTTCAGTCTCTCAGTCCCGGCTTTGATGCACCTGTACTGACCTCGCATTCTGGATGATAGCGGGGTGAACAGGCCGTGGGGTCGGGTGGTTGATGTCCTTGATGATCTTTTTTGGCTTTCCTGTGACATCACATGCTGTATGTGTCCTGGAGGGCAGATAGTTTACACTGGTGATGCGTTGGGCAGACCGCACCATTTACTGGTGAGCCATGTGGTTGCGAGGGGTGCAGTTGCGGTACCAGGCAGTGATACAGCCTGACAGGATGCTGTCAATTGTGCATCTGTAAAAGTTTGTGAGGGTTTTAGGGGCCAAGCCACATTTCTTCAGCCTCCTGGGGCTGTTGAACCTTCTTCACCACACTGTCTGTGTGGGTGGACCATTTCAGATAGTCAGTGATGTTTTCACAGAGAAACTTGAAGCTTTCCACCTTCTCCACTGCGGTACCATCGATGTGGATAGGGGTGGTGCTCCAGCTGTTTCCTGAAGTCCACAATTAACACCTCTGTTTTGTTGATGTTAATTTTCTGGCACAACTCACCCAGAGCCCTCACGTCCACCCTGTAGGCTGTCTCGTCATTGTTGGTAATCAGGCCTACTACTGTTATGTCATTTGCAAACTTGACGATTGAGTTGGAGGCATGCGTGGTCACGCAGTCATGGGTGAACAGGGAGTACAGGAGGGGGCTGAGCACACACCCTTGTGCCCTGTATTGAGGATCAGCGAAGTGGAGATGTTGTTTCCTACCTTCACCACCTGGGGGCGGCCCGTCAGGAAGTCCAGGACCCAGTTACACAGGGCGGTGTTCAGACCTAAGGCCCAGAGCTTAATGATGAGCTTGGAGCGTACTATGGTGTTGAATGCTGAGCTATAGTCATGGGATAGGGCAGTGTGCAGCGTAATTGTGATTGCATTGTCTGGGGATCTACTGGGGCGGAAAGCAAATTGAAGTGGGTCTAGGGTGTCAGGAAAGGTAAAGGTGATATGATCCTTAGCTAGCCTCTCAAATCACTTCATGATGACAGAAGTGAGTGCTACGGGGCGATAGTCATTTAGCTCAGTTACCTTTGCTTTCTGGGTACAGGAACAATGGTGGAAATCTTGGAGTGGGGACAGCAGACTGGAATAGGGAGAGATTGAATATGTCCGTAAACACTCCAGCCACCTGGTCTGTGCATGCTCTGGGAATGCTGCTAGAGATACCATCTGGGCTGGCAGCTTTGCAAGAGTTAACATGCTTACACGTCTTACTCACTTCGACCATGGAGAAGGAGAGCCGTGTCGGTGGCATTGTGTTATCCTCAAAGCGGGCGAAGAAAGTGTTTAGCTTGTCAAGAAGCAAGACGTCGGTGTCCTCGACGGGGCTGGTTTTCCCATTTTAGTCAGTGATTATCTCTAGACCCTAACACATACGTCTCATGTCGTTGAAGTGCAACTCCACTTTCTCTCTGTACTGATGTTTTGCCTGTTTGATTGCCTTGCGGAGGGAATAACTAAACTGTTTGTATTCGGCCATATTCCCAGTCACCTTGCCATGGTTAAATGTGGTTGTTCGCGCTTTCAGATTTGCGCAAATTCTGCCATCTATCCACGGTTTCTGGTTTGTATCGGTTTTAATAGTCATAGTGGGTACAACCTCTTCTATACACTTCCTGATGAACTCAGTCACTGTATCCATGTATTCGTTGATGTTATTCTCAGAAGCTACCCGGAACATATCCCAATCTGCGTGATCAAAACAATCTTGGAGCATGGATTATGATAGGTCAGACCAGTATTGAATAGACCTTAGCACAGGTACTTCTTGTTTGAGTTTCTGCCTATAGGAAGGGATGAGCAAAATGGAGTCGTGTTCAGATTTGCCGAAGATAGGGCGGGGGAGGGCCTTGTTAGCATTTCGAAAAGTTGAGTAGCAGTGGTCCATTGTTTTTCCAGAGCGAGTACTACAGTCAATGTGCTGGTAGAACTTCGGTAGCGTTTTCCTCACATTTGCTTTGTTAAAATTTGCATAAAGTCCAATCACACCATGAGTAGTTAATGATGAAACATACACCCCCGCCTTTCCTCTTCCTGGAGAGTTCTTTATTCCTGTCTGCGCGATGTACTGAGAACCCAGTTGACTCTATGGACGGGGACAGTATATCCCGAGAGAGCCATGAGTATGTTACAATACCTGATGTCGCTCTAGAAGAAGATCCTCGCCCTGAGCTCATCTACTTTAGTATCCAGAGACTGAACATTAGCGAGTAATATGCTCGGAAGCAGTGGATGGTGTGCACACATCCTGAGTCAGACTACAAGTCCACTCCGGCGGTTTTGGAGCAGCCTCTGGAATAAGTTTAAATGCCCTGGGGGGAACAAACAAAGGAACCAATTCAGGAAAGGCGTATTCCTGGTCGTAATACTGGTGAGTTACCGCCGCTCTGATATCCAAAAGTTATTTCCGGCTGCATGTAATAACACAAAAAATGTCTGAGCTAATAATGTTAAAATAACACGTAAAAAAACTAAATAGGAGCTAGAAGCAGAGAGCTAGAAGCAGAGCTGCCATATCTGTCAGCGCCATCTATGCGTGTGTGTGTCTGAATGTGTGTAAGACAAAAATGCTAGGCACCCAATATGGCCAACTTGTCAATGGAGAATAGAGCCCCACAGTGGAGGTGTCATCATGTCAATAAAACAGGGAAATGGTTCCAATAGTTTTTCCACCATTCATTTTTCACATAGAGGATTTTAGAAACCCCTAAAATAAGGGCTTACCCGGGAGGCCTGACAAGGGGACGGTTATCAATATATTCACCTCTATTTACTGTCACATTCGAAAATGCTAACTAGCATCAAAGTAGACTTCATGCAAGACTACAAATCCTTGCAAGCTCCTGCACGTCATCTCTAACTGACGCATTTGCTAACAGGTATTGTGTTAATTTAAAACTTGCACAAGACAGTTCACAGAATTATTCATTTAAAGAAATTTTGCCAATTTATTCATTTAAAAATTTAGCTAACAGATAGTTAATACAGAGATTCTTACCTTTACCTCGAATCGGCAGTCTCATCCAGATCATCATGGCATTTGTATTTCTTTACAGTTTTTTGTAGTTCTCCACATTAGCACCTAATTAGCATTTCATTTTTGGGGGTGGGGGGGGGGTGAATACAGGCGAATATATTGATAAAAGTCACCTTATCGTAGAGAGATTTACACGGTTATTAAAACGTCACACCAGGGTAAGCCTAAATGTTCCTAAAATCCTCTATGGGAAATAATCATTGTGAAAAAATGATAGGGATCATTTCCTTGTTTGACCGCTAGGTTTTATGGGTATTATGACTCATACTGTGGTACTCTATAGCAGTGGTTCCCCAACTTTTTATAGTCCCGTACCCCTTCAAACATTCAACCTCCAGCTGCATACCCCCTCTAGCACCAGGGTCAGCGCACTCTCAAATGTTGTTTTTTTGTATACCTGCCACACACACACTATACGATACATTTATTAAACATAAGAATGAGTGTGAGTTTTTGTCACAACCCGGCTAGTGGGAAGTGACAAAGAGCTCTTATAGGACCAGGGCACAAATAATAATATAATAATAAATAATTTCGCTCTTTACTTAACCATCTTACATATTAAACCTTATTTGTTCATCAGAAATTGTGAATAACTCACCAAAGGTTAATGAGAAGGGTGTGCTTGAAAGGATGCTCATAACTCTGCAATGTTGGGTTGTATTGGAGAGAGTCTCAGTCTTAAATCATGTTCCACATACAGTCTGTGCCTGCATTTCGTTTTCATCCTAGTGAGGGCCGAGAATCCACTCTCACATAGGTACGTGGTTGCATAGGGCATCAGTGTCTTAGCAGTGCGAGTTGCCAAGGCAGGATACTCTGAACAGAGCCCAGTCCAGAAATCTGGCAGTGGCTTCTGATTAAATTCAATTTTCACAGAACCGCTTGTTGCAATTTCGATGTGGTTCTCTTGTTCAGATATCGGTAAGTGGACTGGAGGCAGGGCATGAAAGGGATAACGAATCCAGCTGTTTGTGGCATCTGTTTCGGGAAAATAGCTGCGTAATTGCGCACCCAACTCACTCAGATGCTTTGCTATATCACACTTGACATTGTCTGTAAGCTTGAGTTCATTTGCACACAAAAAAATCATACAATGATGGAAAGACCTGTGTGTTGTCCTTGTTAATGTAGACAGAGAAGAGCTCCAACTTCTTAATCAAAGGCTCAATTTTGTCCCGCACATTGAATATAGTGGTGGAGAGTCCCTGTAATGCTAGATTCAGATCTTTCAGGTGAGAAAAAACATCACCCAGACAGGTCAGTCATGTGAGAAACCCGTCATCATGCAAGCAGTCAAACAAGTGAAAATGATGGTCAGGAAAGAAAACTTTAAGCTCGTCTCTCAATTAAAAAAAATGTGTCAATACTTTGCCCCTTGATAACCAGCGAACATCTGTATGTTGTAAAAGTGTTACATGGTCGCTGCCCATATCATTGCATAGTGCAGAAAATACATGAGAGTTCAGGGGTCTTGCTTTAACAAAGTTAACCATTTTCACTGTAGTGTCCAAAATGTCTTTCAAGATGTCAGGCATTCCCTTGGCAGCAAGAGCCTCTCAGTGGATGCTGTAGTGTACCCAAGTGGAGCAACTGCTTGTCATGGCTTTTGTGCCATCAATACAGATACCAACACATCTTAACCACCAAAGTCCATTTGATGTCACAAAGCTGTCCAGTACTTTAAAAATATCCTCTCCTGTTGTCCTGGTTTCCAGTGGTTTGCAGAAGAGGATGTCTTCCTTAATTGACACCCCATAAACATAACGTACATATACCAGGAGATGTGCCACGTCTGTTGACTCATCCAGCTGTAACGCATAGACTTCATTGGCTTGTATGCGAAGCAGTAATTGTTTCAAAACATCTCCTGCCATGTCACTTGTGCATCATGAAACAGTGTTGTTTCATGAAGGCATTGTATGTATAGTTTTTTGGGCCTTTTCCCCCAGCACGGTCCCAGCTATATCCGTGGCAGCAGGAATAATGAAGTCCTCCACAATAGTATAGGGCTTGCCTGTCCTAGCCACTCGGTAGCTCACCATAGAAGACGCTTCGAGCCCCTTCTTATTAATGGTATCTGTTGCTTTTATACATGTCTTACTACTCGAAGGTCGTCTTAATTCTCGCTCCAAAAACTCCCGTGGCCTATTTTTCAAATTGGCATGTTTTGTTTCTAAATGTCTGCGCAAGAGTGAAGGTTTCATCGAGTTGTGAGATAGTACTTTTGCACATATAAAACACTGTGGCTGAGGAAAGACACTACTCACAATATAAGTGAACCCCAATTCAATGTAGTTCTCATCATATTTGCGCCTCTTCGATGGTCCAACGTCCCTGTTTGTTGTTCGGTGCTTTCCCGGGTAAGGTGGCAGTAGCTCTTCGGCTGCATCAGATTCACAACTGTCAGTGTCCATGCTAGCTGGGCTAACAACAAATGTAGAATTACTGTTGCTAGCATTGGATGTACTCGTGGAAGCAGAACAACTTGTGTTGTTGACAGGTGCAGGTGTAATACTGCTGGTAGTAACAGTACTACCAATAGGGCTGGTATGTGTTTATATGGACACGTGCCTTACTAAAGGACTGTTTGAAAATGTGAATAATCTTTTTTTAGGGAATACCTACTCTTTATGGACATGTTTACACAGCTATGGCAACGATTTTAATTCAATGTTTGTTTTATATAAAAGTCCAATTACGTCTACATATATAGTAAACTGAATGGAATGTGTAGGGATATTTTTGCAGGGTCTTATTTTATTACATCTTAATTAGCATAGCATATTTCCGTGCCTCAACTCGTAAATAAATATTTATGTGTGTCCTCTGGAAACAAAGTAATTACAGGGAAATGTAATACACAATTAATAATGCTGACATGTGTAGAAGTGAAATTAAACGTGTGTGTGTGTGTGTGTGTGTGTGTGTGTGTGTGTGTGTGTGTGCGTGTGCGTGTGCGTGTGTGTGTGCGTGTGTGTGCCAGTGTGTCAGTGTGTATCAGGGTCTCCATTAGGAGAATGTGTCGCCGGACAACTGGACCAGGAAGATTTTAATTTACTGGCCATTTGAGACATTTTACGGACCCATATTCATTGGGTGCCTAACCTGTTACACAGTGCTCAGAATGACGGACATTACAGTTATTCATCTTAACAGAACATGCAATACCTGTAATAAAGCAGCCAATAAAACATCATTTTCAAACAAAATGCAACTTGTGGGAAAACATCATTCTAAACAACCCACTTGATGTGAGCGGTTCCAATAAGTAGCCTATTTTAAAATGTTGGTGTTGAGCTACACTACATGACCAAAAGAATGTGGACAGCTGTTTGTCGAACATCTCATTCTAAAATCATTTGCATTAACATGGAGAGGCATTAGCGGTGTCGGGCACTAATGTTGGGCGATTAGGCCTGGCTCGCAGTCAATGGGGTTAAGGTCAGGGCTCTGTGCGGGCCAGTAGAGTTGTTCCACATTGATCTTGACAAACCATTTCTGCATGGGCCTCGCTTTGTGCACAGGGGGCATTGTCATGCTGAAACAAGAAAGGGTAATTCCAAAACTGTTGCCACAAAGTTGGAAGCACAGGATCATCTAGAATGTAATTTCATGCTGTAGCGTTGAGATTTCCCTTCACTGAAAATAAGGGGCCTAGCCGAACCATGAAATACAGCCCATTGTCATGCTGAAACAAGAATGGGTAATTCCAAAACGGTTGCCACAAAGTTGGAAGCACAGGATCATCTAGAATGTAATTTCATGCTGTAGCATTAAGATTTCCCTTCACTGAAACTATGGGGCCTAGCAAAACCATGAAATACAGCCCTAGACCATTATTCCTTGTACACCAAACTTTACAATTGGCACTATGCATTTCAGTAGGTAGCATTCTCCTGGCATCCACCAAACCCTGATACAGTTAAAGTCATGTGTGTCCGACTCTCCTACCTTGGCCTGCTGTAACTATGTACAGATGAAGTCAGAAGTTTACATACACCTTAACCAAATACATTTAAGCTCAGTTTTTCACAATTCCTGACATTTAATCCAAGTAAAAATGCCCTGTCTTAAGTCAGTTAGGATCACCACTTTATTTTAAGAATGTGAAATGTCAGAATAATAGTAGAGAGAATGATTTATTCCATCTTTTATTTCTTTCATCACATTCCCAGTGGGTCAGAAGTTTACATTCACTCAATTAGTATTTGGTAACATTGCCTTTAACTTGTTTAACTTGGGTCAAACTGTCACACGCTTCCCACAATAAGTTGGGTGAATTTTGTCCCATTCCTCCTGACAGAGCTGGTGTAACTGAGTCAGGTTTGTAGGCCTCCTTGCTCGCATACGCTTTTTCAGTTCTGCCCACAAATGTTCTATAGGATTGAGGTCAGGGCTTGGTGATGGCCACTCCAATACCTTGACTTTGTTGTCCTTAGGTCATTTTGCCACAACTTTGGAAATATGCTTGGGGTCATTGTCCATTTGGGAGACCAATTTGCGACCAAGCTTTAGCTTCCTGACTGATGTCTTGAGATGTTGCTTCAATATATCCACGTAATTTTCCTGCCTCATGATGCCATCTATTTTGTGAAGTGCACCAGTCCCTCCAGTCCTCCTCCAGGAGGGACTGGTGCACTTCACAAAATAGATGGCATCATGAGGCAGGTCCTTTGCTGTTGTTCGGGGATTGATTTGCACTTTTCGCACCAAAGTACGTTCATCTCTAGGAGACAGAACGCGTCTCTTTCCTGAGCGGTATGATGGCTGTGCGGTCCCATGGTGTTTATACTTACGTACTATTATTGGTACAGATGAACGTGGTACCTTCAGGCATTTGGAAATTGCTCCCAAGGATGAACCAGACTTGTGGAGGTCTACCATTTTTTTCTGAGGTCTTGGCTTATTTCTTTTGATTTTCCCATAATGTCAAGCAGAGGCACTGAGTTTGATGGTAAGGCCTTGAAATATATCCACAGTTACACCTCCAATTGACTCAAATTATGTCAATTAGCCTATCAGATGCTTCAAAAGCCATGACATCATTTTCTGGAATTTTCCACGCTGTTTAAAGGCACAGTCAACTTAATGTATGTAAACTTCTGACCCACTGGGTCAGTAAGTGAAACAGTAAGTGAAATAATCTGTCTGTAAACAATTGTTGGAAAAATTACTTCTGTCATGCACAAAGTAGATGTCCTAATCGAAATTTGTGGAGTGGATGAAAATCGAGTTTTAATGACTCCAACCTAAATGTATGTAAAGTTCCGACTTCAACTGTACATGAATACTAACAAAAATACTCACGTAGCACTTTTATTACACTAAATTATGCAAATTAACCCACAGACCGATAAGCACGACGATCAATTGTATTAACATTGACTGGTATTTCCATCAATGAATAAAAAACATTATTTTGCAATGGGATTGCTTTTTCTCCCAGTCAATTTGGTCGCCAACGATTTTACTTATCTGCTTTTAAAAAAAATGTATTTATTTTTACCAAAAGCTGGCAATTACCGGTTAACGGAAAACCTGGTATGCATGTGTGTGAGTGTGTGTCTCACCCGGGGAGCCAGACACATCCTTTCTACTGCCGTTCACGTCCTCCATACTCCTCGAGGATAAATCTGCCTCCGACACTGACTTGGATTCTTCTCCCTACACACCCAAACACACATGCACACACACAAACATGCGCAAACACACACACATGAACACACGCGCAAACACACACACACACAAGCATATGCATGCACGTACGCACGCACGTACGCA
>NC_034198.2:17533876-17553876 GCF_002021735.2 Oncorhynchus kisutch | reverse complement strand
CTTTTTGAGGATCTGAGGGCCCATGACAAATCTGTTTAGCCTCCTGAGGGGGAAGAGGCGCTTTCATGCCTTCTTCACGACTGTGTTGGTTCGTGTGGACCATGATAGATCCTTGGTGGTGTGGACACCAGGACCTTGAAGCTGTCGACCGGCTCCACTACAGCCCCATCGGTGTGGATGGGGGCGTGCCTTGGCCCTCCGTTTCCTGTCGTCCACTATCTGCTCTTTTGTCTCGCTGACGATGAGGGAGAGGTTGTTGTCCTGGCACCACACTGCCAGGTCTCTGAACTTCTCCCTATAGACTGTCTATAGATCATGTTGGTGATCAGGCCTACCACCGGTGTGTCGTCAACTAACTTAATGATGGTGTTGGAGTCATGCGTGGCCACGCAGTCGTAGGTGAACAGGGGCATACAGGAGGGGACTAAGCACGCACCCTTGAGGGGCCCCCGTGTTGAGGGACAGCGTGGCAGATGTGTTGTTGCCTACCCTCACCCCCTGGGGGCAGTCCAGGATCCAGTTGCAAATGGAGTGATGAGCTTGGAGGGCTCTATGATGTTGAACACTGAGCTGTAGTCAATGAACAACACTCTCATGTTGGTGTTCCTCTTACCTAGGTCTAAGCATATACACCGACACACACACACTCAGACATCACAAGGACTGCTCCTTGGATCACATTGTATTTTTGCTAATTGCATCTCCATATATCTCACAACTCATATCTGGTATCTAGGGCACGAGCAGCATTACAGATGATGCCATAATATTAGTGATATTATAGTGACATATTGTCTGTTTCAGACTGTTTCCCCTGATAGACCAAAAAGAAGTGGAGTGGTACAGAGACTGAACACGGAGAGGGTGATCACTCAGTGAAGATAAACAGTGCTATTTATACCAGTCAAGGATGGGTATGTCTGGTTCTCCCCATGCCCATCTAGGCCCTGTAAACACATGCATTCCACAGAGCTTCAGTGTGGTCTGATACACACACACACACAGGCAGGCGCACACACACACACAGGCAGGCGCACACACACACAGGCAGGCACACACACACACACACACACACACACACACACACACACACACACACACACACACACACACACACACACACACACACACACACACACACACACACACACACACACCCTCTTCAGTGTGGTCTAATACAAAATACATATCATCCACCCAGTGAGAGTTTGTCAGAGCGGCAGAACTGTTTGTTCCCTGTTTTGTTCCATCTTCGTCCTTTGTCTTTCTCTCTCTCTCTATTGCACGGTCCCGACTGGCAATATTCTATAAATGTTATGCATTTTGTTGTCTTTCTCTCTCTCTCTATTGCACGGTCCCGACTGGCAATATTCTATAAATGTTATGCATTTTGTTGTCTTTCTCTCTCTCTCTATTGCACGGTCCCGACTGGCAATATTCTATAAATGTTATGCATTTTGTTGTCTTTCTCTCTCTCTCTATTGCACGGTCCCGACTGGCAATATTCTATAAATGTTATGCATTTTGTTGTCTTTCTCTCTCTCTCTATTGCACGGTCCCGACTGGCAATATTCTATAAATGTTATGCATTTTGTTGTCTTTCTCTCTCTCTCTATTGCACGGTCCCGACTGGCAATATTCTATAAATGTTATGCATTTTGTTGTCTTTCTCTCTCTCTCTATTGCACGGTCACGCCCGGCAATATTCTATAAATGTTATGCATTTTGTTGTCTTTCTCTCTCTCTCTCTATTGCATGCATGGTCCCGACCGGCAATATTCTATAAATGTTATGCATTTTGTTGTCTTTCTCTCTCTCTCTATTGCATGCATGGTCCCGACCGGCAATATTCTATAAATGTTATGCATTTTGTTGTCTTTCTCTCTCTCTCTATTGCATGCATGGTCCCGACCGGCAATATTCTATAAATGTTATGCATTTTGTTGTCTTTCTCTCTCTCTCTCTCTATTGCACGGTCCCGACCGGCAATATTCTATAAATGTTCTGCATTTTGTTGTCTTTCACTCTCTCTCTATTGCACGGTCCCGACTGGCAATATTCTATAAATGTTATGCATTTTGTTGTCTTTCTCTCTCTCTCTATTGCATGCATGGTCCCGACCGGCAATATTCTATAAATGTTATGCATTTTGTTGTCTTTCTCTCTCTCTCTATTGCATGCATGGTCCCGACACGCAATATTCTATAAATGTTATGCATTTTTTTGTATTTCTCTCTCTCCACCTTTCTCTTTTCTCTCTCCCTTTTTATGTCTCTCTCCATCTCTATATCTCTATGACCAGTATCCAGTCGAATGCAGGTACATTCATTACAGTTGTTATTAAGATATGCACGGTGAGTGAATAAACTGAGAATCGAAGTGCCTAAAGAACCCAAATCTCCATTTTGCCAATCAATGCTAACAAATCACTTTCTTCATCTCTCTGTGTGTGTGTGTGCGTATGCGTGTGTTTATGAGGGTGTGTATGTGTGTTTGTATGCATGTGTGTGTATGCATGTGTGTGTGCGTGCGTCTGTGTGTATGTGTGTGTGTATGCGTGCGTCTGTGTGTATGTGTGTGTGTATGCTTGCATCTGTGCATGTGCATGTGTGTGCGTGCGGATGCACGTGTGTGAGTGTGTCAATCTTGCATGTGTGTGTGTGTGTGTGCGCATGTGTGTACCTGTCAGACCTGATTTCCAGACCGTCTAGGAGAGAGAGTCGGTAATAAACTAGCCAGCCAATCAGCCTACACTTGCGGATGCGATGGCCGCAAAACTAATAATTTCTCTACTTGTGATTTCCATACTCATCTGCCTGGGGATTTTCCAGCTAAACCCCTAAACCTCTGACTCAGAGAGAGGATAGGACTTATAATAACAGGGTGAAAACAGTGCTGACCATTCAGACAAAGGATAGATAGAGGATCTAGCTGCAATGTCTCCCATTGGTTTTAAATGAGCGGGTCAATGCTTGTTGTTTAACTGTTCATTCCTCTGAGGAAGGTCTTCAGCAGGATCTGAGTAACAGGTGAATAAGAGAATAGGTTATGTACAGTAGAAACCAATGGGAGCATTGCATCATCTACTAATAACACACTATAAAGTAATCACAGAATGAATCCACGGCACACACAGCTAAAAACCACAACAGGGAAACAGTGAACGAGGTCTCAAATACAACAAGCATATCAGCTCAGAAGTTAACACAGATTCTATCAATTGGTCTTAACCGACTTGCCCAGTTAAATAAAGGTTCAATTAAAAAATTGCAATTGAGTAGACCAGAGAGGAAGGGAAGGGTGGAGAGGGGTAGGGGGAAGGGCTACTTGGTGGTTTGGGCTGGTAGTAAACTTCTTTCAAGTAATGGTGGGAACACAAAGCATTGTGGGTACCCAGTCACCCGCCACCCCTCATCCTTGATGGAGTGAGGGATGGGGAGGAAGGGCAGGTATAGCTTATTTTCTCTTGCGTGACGGAGTTAGGCACGCAGTGCCTGGGTGTGTGTGGTACTCTGCATATTTGTGTATGAGATAATCATTGTGTGTGTGGTACTCACGGCGGGCCCAGCACTAGGCCAGGGGCCCATCTGAGTCTCCTGGACCCCTGAGACCACTGTAGAGAGAGGGACAGCCCAGTAGGGCCTGTATGGAAGGGACCCTAGACAGGGCTGAATACGTGGGTGTAGCCAGGACCATAGCCGGGGCCTTGCTCGGTACCATGTCCGTGACCAAGGGACCAACCTGACTCCCATATCTCCTTTCTGGGGCAGAGGAACGAGGTTGAACCGTAAGGTGACTGTCTGACACATAGTGTTTAACCGTTAGGTGACTATTTGAGATGCAGTGTAAGGTTCAACCCTAAGCTGCCTGTCCGTAAGCTAACAAGCCAATTTACCTGGGGCAGAGTGAGAGTTGAGCCTCATTTCAGATGACTGGTCACTAATGGGTCTCAGGCCTTATTGTTTAAGAGCTGGTTGCTGCCTCTGTATCGTTCTGAGTTGGCAGTGAGTCTGATACTCTGAGTGTTTGCAGCCCAGGCCCAAGTGTTAAATATGACCGTTTGAATCAGATTAAGCTCTGCTCTGCTATTGATCTGTCTCTCACAGGAGTAGCCGTATTTATTGGCTAATAGTCATTCTGCTGCTCACAGCCTTTAAAACCACCAGCTGGACACATTGAAACTCTGGACTTTTACAGATGAGCACAAGTCCGGAACAGAATGCACTGATCGACAAATGAATGGATGAACGAATAAATGCATGAATAATAGATGTATTGAAGTGACCGAGCTAAGTTGTGGCCCTTTGGTTGATTTGATCATCCATCTTGATTATTTGAACAACACATTTAACATACTGTAGGCAACTGTAGGCAACTAGGGATAGCAGTGCTCTTCCACTCCTTATCAATAGCTGCGCCAAGGGAGGCATTTTATTTGAAAACAACAAAGTCAGAAGAAGGAACAAGGAGCGGGAACAGTATTCCATGGGGAGTAGTTCAGCAGCACAGAAATAGAAGACGGGTATGAAATGGCTTGTTTACAAATGGGCAGGCCAATTTAGGCAGACGCTAGGGAGAGGGCGGAAGGGAGGCAGGGAGGGAGGGAAGGAGGTAGGGAGGGACAGAGGGAGGGAGGTAGGGGGAGAGGGAGGGAGAGAGGGAGAGATGGGCTAGAGCAGGCCTGCTGATAATAGGACCTGATAGAAAATAATAGACAGGTTCTCAAAAGAGAATCTCAATTAAGCCACTCTAAAGGTGTGAATGGAGAAATGTGTGAGTGCGCTTTTGGAGGGGGAAGTGTGTATGTGGGAGTGTTGATGGAACTTCACTTGACAAGGCCTCCAGTCATCTCTAGTAGTGTCTCCAGACACAGCTGCTTCTCCTGGCCACAGGTGCAGATGTGACAACCAGGTTTCGATTGGCTGCCTGCACGACTGAAGACTGTGTTAGCCCAGTGCATAAGGCCTAAGCTTTAGCTCTGGGTGCTAACACAAAGTCGTCATGTTCACCGAACCACCTCCAATACACACAAACAGATACAACTACAGGAAGTACACAGGACACGTCCACACAGTGACAGGTTGGCTACAGGGACAACTACTACAGACCAAACAGAGCAGACTCTCCTCAAACCCCCACTCCCAGGGTTAGCTATATCCTCTTTGTTAGCCTCCGTAAAATATTTTCCTGTTGGTTCTAACTGACTGAACTGAAGCTTCTCCTCAGTCTTAACCCACATCCTCTCTCCTCTAGCCAGATTAAAACAGAGAGGCTTAACCCGGAGCGCTCTTTAGGGACGTTTCTACTGTAGCGCAGTAGCTTTAGCCTGGCTACTCTTGGCAGGTTTCTAGTGGGCTTGTTTGTTTGCACCCCGAGGCTAAAGGAAGGAACCAGTGGACCTGAGGAGAGAGAGATGTCTGAGAGGACTCTGCTTTCCAACAGAAAAACAACCAACTACCAAACAACCGCCTGATACTACATTTAAGACGATGAACACACACACCGACTGAACACACACACACTGAACACACACACTGTCAACCTGGTTAGTCTCAACAGCCGTGGCATCGTGCAGAGGGGTGGTGGAGGGTAGAGAGACAGGGGGAGCCTGAGTGGGAGAGAGAGAGAGGGAGGGTGAGAGAGAGGGAGGAGGTGGGAGCACATTGCAGTACAGTACATACCCCTGACCCTATAGGCAGTTGAATAACGCTCAACTGGACATGCAAGTCCTCTGTCGTAGGCACTTCCTAAAGTGGAAGTGTGTGATGTTTTACCGCAGGAAGAGAGGGAAGCAGAGAGGGATAGAGAGAGAGAGAGAGAGAGAGAGAGAGAGAGAGAGAGAGAGAGAGAGAGAGAGAGAGAGGAAAGGGTGAGGGACATAGAAAGAGAGAGATAAAGAGAGAGAGAGAATGAGTAAGAGAGAGAGAGAGAGAGAGAGAGAGAGAGAGAGAGAGAGAGAGAGAGAGCGAGAGAGAGAGAGAGAGAGAGAGAGAGAGAGAGAGAGAGAGAGAGAGGAAAGGGTAAGGGACATAGAAAGAGAGAGATAAAGAGTGTGTGAGAGAGAGAGAGAGAGAGAGAGAGAGAGAGAGAGAGAGAGAGAGAGAGAATGAGTAAAAGAGAGAGAAAGGTAGGAAGATAAGAAAGGAGAGGCATCGCAGCAGCAAACCAAGCAGAAAGAGAATTAGGTTGATCAGGTAGAAATATAATGTATATATTCTGCCACATGCTAGAGAGACACAGACACAGTAGAGAAGAGAAATCCCATCAGTATACACTGTAGCGACGCTCAAACTCCAATCATAGCAGAATGCAGTTAGCATTAGCAGTAGCAATAGCACACAGGAAAAATGAGCTCAGCTCAATGCCATAGCATATGTTCTTGTGTGCAATTATACGCATTTTAGCCATGAGTTATACATTAAGTCATTCAGTCACTTATGAGTCATAAGTGGAGGGTACACAGCACAGCACACTGTAACAGATCCCCCCCCCTCCCCCAATGTCATCATGTCCAGCCATTTGTGGGGACAGGGAGCGACGAGGCGTGTATGTATGTGTGTCTGTGTATGTGTGTACCAGGACATGGCTCCAGAACATAACATCTCTCATCCCAACTCACGTCATTCACCCGATCGTTACCTAGCAACCCTGACGCACTGCAAAGTTCGGCCAACTAAAAATAAACTCTGTGTTTGCAGAAAAGGATGTAAGAAAAAACAGTGAATGAATTTGAGGAGGAGAAGAAGACAAGGAGAGGAAGAGAAGGAGAGGAAGTGAAGAGGTGGGGAAGTCGAGGCTGATGCTGCAGCTTAACCGTTTTGGACATTAGGCCTCGGGATTGGGGAGACAATGTGTGTTAGTGTGTGTGTGTTGTAATGTGAAGTCTACACTGGTGAGCTGATAATACATATCATCCTAGATCTGTTCCAGGTCTCTGTTTAGGGCCAGATTCCAATTTCCTCCGTTTTTTTGGTTGATTCTTTCCAGTGTCAAAAAGTTCTCTTTTTGTTTTCTCATCATTCGGTTGGGTCTAAATGTGGAAGTTATCTGTGGTGTTGATGTTTAGGCCGAGGTAGGTGTAATTCTTTGTGTGCTCTAGGGAAATAGTGTCTATATAGAATTTGTATTTGTTGTCTTGGCAACTGGATATTTTTTGGAACATCATTATTTTCGTTTTAGTGAGATTTACTGTCAGGGCCCAAGTCTGGCATAATCTGTGCAGAAGATCTAGGTGCTGTTGTAGGCCCTCATTGGTTGGGGACAGATCTGGGTGCTGTTGTAGGCCCTCCTTGGTTGGGGACAGAAGCACCAGATCATCTGGAAACAGTAGACATTTGATTTCAGAGTCCAGCAGGGTGAGGTTGGGTGCTACAGACTGTTCTAGTGCCCTCACCAATGCATTGATATATATATGTTGAAGAGGGTGGGGCTCCCTGTCTCACCCCCACGGCACAGAGGAAAGAAATCTGTGTGTTTATTGCCAATTTTTACCACACACTTGTGGTTTGTGTACATGGATTTTATAATGTTGTATGTTTTTCCCCCAACACCACTTTCCATCAATTTGTATAGCAGACCCTCATGCCAAATTGAGTCAAAGGCTCAATTTCTCATGTTGAAGAGTTTAAGAATAGCCAATGTGTGGTATATATATCTTTAGCATTTTGTTTAGTATACCATCAACACCACAGGCCTTCTTTGGTTGGAGGGTTTGTATTTAGTCCTGTAGATCACACAAGGTAATTGGATAATCCAGTGGGTTCCGGTACTCTTTAATATCTGACTTTAAGGTTATATGCTCTTGTTTAAAAAAATATATATGTCAGAAAAGGTTGGAGAAGTTTGGATAGGTAACTCTTCATGTTGTTTGTGTAGTCTGTTCCAATTTTCCCAGAAGTGATTTGATTCTATCAATTCTTCAATCACAATGAGCTGTTTTCTGCCATGCTGTTCATTATTTTTCCGTAGTATATTTCTGTATTGTGTTAGTGTTTCACCATAGTGAAGGCGTAAGCCAAGGTTTTCTGGTTCTCTGTGTTTTTGGTTGGATAGGTTTCAAAATGTCTTTCTTAGGTTTTTTCTACAACAAAAAAATTAAATAATTGTTGCAGAGAGAAAAGCTAGTGGGGAAGGAGAGTCTTCCACTTTGGAAGATTAAGGACTTTCTGAATATGAGGATCATGTCTCTGTCAATTCGGAGTCTGACAGTGAGTTGGAAAAAGAGGATGAGATTTACCCTCAGCCAGCCCCAGGACCAGCCCGTCAGCAGCCAGCCCCAGGACCAGCCCGTCAGCAGCCAGCCCCAGGACCAGCCCGTCAGCAGCCAGCCCCAGGACCAGCCCATCAGCAGCCAGCCCCAGGACCAGCCCGTCAGCAGCCAGCCCGAGGACCAGCCCGTCAGCAGCCAGCCCCAGGACCAGCCTGTCAGCAGCCAGCCCCAGGACCAGCCTGTCAGCAGCCAGCCCCAGGACCAGCCTGTCAGCAGCCAGCCCCAGGACCAGCCTGTCAGCAGCCAGCCCCAGGACCAGCATGTCAGCAGCCAGTCCCAGGACCAGCCTGTCAACAGCCAGTCCCAGGACCAGCCTGTCAGCAGCCAGCCCCAGGACCAGCCTGTCAGCAGCCAGCCCCAGGACCAGCCAGTCAGCAACCAGCTGAGGTGCCTGCATGATGAGCTCATTAGCAGCCTGCATAAGGAGAAATATGGATGTCATTTATTTTTTCTTGCCCAAGGAATGAGCCACCCCGCATGGCTGCCAATGTGATGCGGATGCAACCAGGGCCGACACGGATGGCGGTTACTCATGTACAGGACATAAAGTCTTCTTTTGAACAGTTCATCCCAGACACCATACAGAAAATCATTCTGGACTGTACTAATTTGGAGGGAAGGCGTGTTTTTGGAGAGAGATGGAAGGAGATGGACCAAACTCATTTACATGCATACTTTGGGGTTCCTATCCTTGCTGGTGTTTTCCGATCCAATGGGGACTCCACATAATCCCTGTGGGATAAAGAACCTGGGAGCTAACTTTTCTGCACAACAATGTCTCTGGAAAACCTCATTATTTCCAGGATTATCCGCTTCGATAACCGAGACACCAGACCTGCTAGGCGGCAGAGGGACAAGCTAGCTGCAATCAGGTCAGTGTGGGACCAGTGGGTGGATCGCCTTCCCCTCTTTTACAACCCTGGGCCAAACATCACTGTTGATGAGCAACTTATGGGATTTAGGGGCTGCTGCCCCTTCAGACAGTACATACTGTCGAAACCCGGAAAATATGGGTACAAGATCTGGGCTGCCTGTGAGGCTGCTTCATTATATGAGTGGAACATGCAAGTTTATACGGGGAAGCCAGATGGAGGAGCCCCTGAGAAGATGTGGTACTTATAAAAATGTGGTACTCATAATGTGGTACTCATAAGTACTCTGCATAGAAGTGGGAGAAGCTGTGGCCAAGAATATCAAAAAACAGAATTTAGACAAGCTGGTGACTGGCTGCAGCTCCAACAGAATAACCCTACACTGGCCACTTGTGATATTCTTCAACATCTTGGACATCTCGGCATACAACATTTTTGTCATCTGGATGGCGTTGAACCCAGATTGGAACAGAGGGAAGCTCTAGAGGAGACAATTCTTTCTTGAAGAGTTGGGCAAGGCATTGGTTAGACGTCAAATCCAGAGGAGGCAACATATCCCAAGGACCCCAGCTTCTATAGCCATCGTGAAGAGGGTCCAGGATGAGGATGCTGGTGCCCCATCCGCCTGTCCCACAGAACCAAAACTTCAATACCGGAAGTAAGTGTGAGTGATGTTGTTGCATGTGTGTGTCCGACTCTCCTAACTTGGCCTGCTGTAACTATATACAGATGAAGTCGGAAGTTTACATACACCTTAGCCAAAAACATTTAAACTCAGTTTTCCACAATTCCTGACATTTAATCGTAGTAAAAAATCCCTGTCGTAGGTCAGTTAGGATCACCACTTTATTTTAAGAATGTGAAATGTCAGAATAATAATAGAGAGAATGATTTATTTCAGCTTTTCATTCTTTCATCACATTCCCAGTGGGTCAGAAGTTTACATACACTCAATTAGAATTTGGCAGCATTGCCTTTAAATTGATTAACTTGGGTCAAACATTTCGGGTAGACTTCCACAAGCTTCCAACAATACTTTGGGCCTCCTTGCTTGCACACGCTTTTTCAGTTCTGCCCACAAATTTTCTATGTGATTGAGGGCAGGGCTTTGTGATGGCCACTCCAATACCTTGACTTTGTTGCCCTTAAGCCATTTTACCACAACTTTGGAAGTATTCTTAGGGTCATTGTCCATTTGGAAGACCCATTTGACCCAAGATATAACTTCGTGACTGGTGTCTTGAGATGTTGCTTCCATATATCCACATACTTTTCCTTCCTCATGCTGCCATCTATTTTGTGAAGTGCACCAGTCCCTCCTGCAGCAAAGCACCCCCACAACATGATGCTGCCACCCCCGTGCTTCACGGTTGGGATGATGTTCTTTGGCTTGCAAGCCTCCCCCTTTTTCCTCCAAACATAACGATGGTCATTATGGCCAAGCAGTTCTATTTTTGTTTCATCAGACCAGAGGACATTTATCCAAAAAGTACGATATTTGTCCCCATGGGCAGTTGCAAACCGTAATCTGGCTTTTTTTAATGGCGCTTTTGGAGCAGTGGCTTCTTCCTTGCTGAGTGGCTTTTCAGGTTATGTCAACATAGGACTTGTTTAACTGTGGATAGAGATACTTTTGTACCTGTTTCCTCCAGCATCTTCACAAAGTCCTTTGCTGTTGTTCTGGGATTGATTTGCACCAAAGTACGTTCATCTCTAGGAGACAGAACGCGTCTCCTTCCTGAGAGGTATGATGGCTGTGCGGTCCCATGGTGTTTATACTTACTATTGTTTGTACAGATGAACGTGGTACCTTCAGTCATTTGGAAATTGCTCCCAAGAATGAACCAGACTTGTGGAGGTCTACCATTTTTTTTCTGAGGTCTTAGATGATTTCTTTACATTTTCCCAGGATGTCAAGCAAAGAGGCACTGAGTTCGAAGGTAGGCCTGGAAATACATCACAGGTACACCTCCAATGGACTCAAATGATGTCAATTAGCCTATCAGAAGCTCCTAAATCATTTTCTGTAATTTTCCAAGCTGTTTAAAGGCACAGCAGTCAACTAAGTGTAAACTTCTGACCCACTGGAATTGTGATACAGTGAATTATAAGTGAAATAATCTGTCTGTAAACAATTGTTGGAAAAATTACTTGTGTCATGCACAAAGTAGATGTCCTAACCGATTTGCCAAAACTATAGTTTGTTAACAATAAATGTGTGGAGTGGTTGAAAAATGAGTTTTAATGACTCCAACCTAAGTGTATGTAAACCTCTGTATGTGAGTGAGTGAGATGTTAGTAAAATTCCTGAACTAAGTGTTTTTTATCATTCTAGATTGCAGCCCGGTAGCAACAAGAAGAAGCACTATGATGTGTGTGGACCCAAGAAGGACAGGAAGACACAGGACACATGCATCAAGTGCAAGAAATACATTTGCAACACACACACACACACACACAGTAGAACTCTGTCCCTCATGTGGTGTGTAGACCGGCCTTAATGTGTGTTAAATGGGGCTCATTTATAATTTCCATAAAATACTGGATGTGAAATTTGTCCCTCGAGTTTGTTCAGTTCAAAGCAATAAACATCAATCGTGATGAAAACCTTGTTTCATTTATATTTGTTCAAGATGAACATGATTTATTCCACCTATGTTTTGATTTTTGTTTACAAACAAATAGCGCTTTCATTGATAAATGTGATCTAGCAGAACTAAATGGCAAATATGAACCATGTATGCTGCCTATATTGCTTGTAATTGATATAAGTCAACATCTAAGGATTTTTACATACCTTTTTATGACTGTATTGTTTTAAAAATAATCATGCTGTGGGTTCATCAGACCCCCAAAAATTGGGTGAAAAACAACACAAGGGTTTAAAAACAAGACTTGCATAGCATAAAAAGGCATGGTCACTTTTCCAGCTACCTATTGTACTCCATGTATGATTCAGCTAAGAGCTGTGTTTATTTCATAGCCACGGTCACTTCTCTCAGGCTGTGAAGAATACCTTCCTAAATGATGCATTCCTAACTGAGCTGTATGATGCCTGATGAACATAAATAACTGTGCTACTCTGGACACAATGACGACCAGATAACAGACCTAGAAACCAGACTGTTGTAACGACTAATAACTAGAGAGCAGACCAATGAATCTGTTTTTTTTTAAATATGAGTCTGTCTGCTTGTCTATCCTGTCTATCCTTATCTCCTCCCCTCTCCTCTTCTCCTCTACGCTGTGCTACCTTCTTTCAAAGAGCACAAGACATCAAAGCACAGGTGCTGTCACAATTCCCGAGAAAGAAAGAGAGAGATAATGAGAGAGGGACAGAGAGAGATGAATGAGCAAAAGAATCAGACGGAATGTTCAATTAAAACAAAGCAGAGGCCAGACAAGAATTATGTAGTTCTTTGTCGAGACAACCGTTAAAAGTCGATGTCTAGCGGGGCTGCTCTGAATACATCCTTATAGCAGAGATGAAACCTATGCTATCTAACTCTCAACAAAAACATACATTCATCCTTACTCTCTGTCTTTCTCCGTCTCTCTATCTCTCTCTGTTTTCCTATGTCTCGCTCCCTTTCCCTCTCTCAGTATTCCTCTCTCTCTCTCACTCTCTCTTTCAGAGAAGACTCGTGGCTATGTGGAGAGAGAGAGAGAGAAATGAGAGAGAGAGAGAGAGAGAGAGAGAAATGAGAGAGAGAGAGAGAGAGAGAGAGGGAGAGAAATGAGAGAGAGAGAGAGAGGGAGAGAAATGAGAGAGAGAGAGAGAGAGAGAGAGAGAGAGAGAGAGAGAAATGAGAAAGGGAGAGAGATTTGTATTGTGTTTTATGAGTGGAGAGTAGAAGGGAGGGATGACAATAAGGAGGAATGTAAAAGGGGATCAGATAGGAGCCAGAATGTGATTGTGATGTAAGCATATGACATCACTTCAAGTCAAGTGTCGTTAAATATCGTTAAAATATGACAACTGTAATTATGAAAGAAGAGAGAGGGATGGAGGGATGGATGGATGGAGAAAGGGTATAGCCTGTCTGCTGAAGAGAATGTGTAAGACAGGAGAGGAGGAGAGAACCGGATGACATCTTTTGGAGTAGAAAGAGTGACACAACTAGAGAATAAAACATATATTTAGGGTGAGTGTCAAGGTGGAGGAATATAAGATTTAAGATACTGTATATGAATACATTGACACAGATGAATGGGCCAGCTCGTTTCCAGCTCGTTATGTGCCTGTGTGTGTTGTTTTGTGTACTTAGTTTACCTCAGTCTGGAAGCCTTCGACCAAGATGGCCACCAGCAGGTTGAAGAGTACGTAGTTCCCAAAGGTCATGAGGGCAATGAAGTAGAGAGCAGCCACAGGAGTGGTGGAAGCCATACCATTATACAGCACCTTGTTCCAGTCCTCTTGAGTTAGGATCTGAAGGGAGCGAGGGAGAAATGTAGAGAGTGGAGAGATGTGGAGAGATGTGGAGAGATGTAGAGAGTGGAGAGATGTAGAGAGTGGAGAGGTGTAGAGAGTGGAGAGATGTAGAGAGTGGAGAGATGTAGAGAGTGAAGAGAAGTAGAGAGTGGAGAGATGTGAAGAGATGTAGAGAGAGGGAGAGATGTGGAGAGATGTAGAGAGATATAGAGAGGGAGAGATGTAGAAGGATGTAGATAGTGGAGAGATGTAGAGAGATAGAGAGGGAGAGATGTGGAGATGGAGAGATGTAGAGAGATGTAGAGAGGGAGAGATGTGGAGAGATGTAGAGAGATATAGAGAGGGAGAGATGTAGAGAGATGTAGATAGTGGAGAGATGTAGATAGATATAGAGAGGGAGAGATGTGGAGATGGAGAGATGTAGAGAGATGTAGAGAGCGAGAGATGTGGAGAGATGTAGAGAGATATAGAGAGGGTGAGATGTAGAGAGATGTGGAGAGATGTAGAGAGATGTAGAGAGGGAGAGATGTAGAGAGATAGAGAGGGAGAGATGTGGAGATGGAGAGATGTAGAGAGGGAGATGTGGAGAGATGTAGAGAGGGAGAGATGTGGAGAGATGTAGAGAGATATAGAGAGGGTGAGATGTAGATAGTGGAGAGATGTAGAGAGATATAGAGAGGGAGAGATGTAGAGAGGGAGAGATGTGGAGAGGGAGAGATGTGGAGAGATGTAGAGAGATGTAGAGGGGGAGAGATGTAGAGAGGGAGAGATGTAGAGAGATGTAGAGGGGGAGAGATGTAGAGAGGGAGAGATGTAGAGAGATGTAGAGGGGGAGAGATGTAGAGAGGGAGAGATGTGGAGAGATGTAGAGAGATGTAGAGAGATATAGAGAGGGAGAGATGTAGAGAGGGAGAGATGTGGAGAGATGTAGAGGGGGAGAGATGTAGAGAGATATAGAGAGGGAGAGATGTAGAGAGGGAGAGATGTAGAGAGATATAGAGAGATGTAGAGAGGGAGAGATGTAGAGCGATGTAGAGAGATGTAGAGGGGGAGAGATGTAGAGAGATGTGGAGAGGGAGAGATGTAGAGAGGGAGAGATGTAGAGAGATGTAGAGAGATGTAGAGGGGGAGAGATGTAGAGGGGGAGAGATGTAGAGAGATGTGGAGAGATGTAGAGAGATATAGAGAGGGAGAGATGTAGAGGGGGAGAGATGTAGAGAGGGAGAGATGTGGAGGGGGAGAGATGTAGAGAGATGTGGAGAGATATAGAGAGGGAGAGATGTAGAGGGGGAGAGATGTAGAGAGATGTGGAGAGATGTAGAGAGATATAGAGAGGGAGAGATGTAGAGGGGAGAGATGTGGAGAGATGTAGAGAGATATAGAGAGGGAGAGATGTAGAGGGGGAGAGATGTAGAGAGATGTGGAGAGATGTAGAGAGGGAGAGATGTAGAGGGGGAGAGATGTAGAGAGATGTAGAGAGGGAGAGATGTAGAGGGGGAGAGATGTAGAGAGATGTGGAGAGATGTAGAGAGATGTAGAGAGGGAGAGATGTAGAGGGGGAGAGATGTAGAGAGATGTGGAGAGATGTGGAGAGATGTGGAGAGGGAGAGATGTAGAGAGGGAGAGATGTGGAGATGGAGAGATGTAGAGAGATGTGGAGAGATGTGGAGAGATGTGGAGAGGGAGAGATGTAGAGAGATGTGGAGAGATGTGGAGAGGGAGAGATGTAGAGAGATGTGGAGAGATGTGGAGAGATGTAGAGTTGGAGAGATGTAGAGAGATATAGAGGTGGAGAGATGTAGAGAGATATAGAGGTGGAGAGATGTAGAGGGGGAGAGATGTAGAGGGGGAGAGATGTAGAGGGGGAGAGATGTAGAGGGGGAGAGATGTGGAGAGGGAGAGATGTAGAGAGATATAGAGGTGGAGAGATGTAGAGGGGGAGAGATGTAGAGGGGGAGAGATGTAGAGAGATGTAGATAGTGGAGAGATGTAGAGAGATGTAGATAGTGGAGAGATGTAGAGAGATGTAGAGAGATGTAGATAGTGGAGAGATGTAGAGAGATGTAGAGAGATATAGAGGTGGAGAGATGTAGAGAGATATAGAGGTGGAGAGATGTAGAGGGGGAGAGATGTAGAGGGGGAGAGATGTAGAGGGGGAGAGATGTAGAGGGGGAGAGATGTAGAGAGATATAGAGGTGGAGAGATGTAGAGGGGGAGAGATGTAGAGGGGGAGAGATGTAGAGGGGGAGAGATGTGGAGAGGGAGAGATGTAGAGAGATATAGAGGGGGAGAGATGTAGAGGGGGGAGAGATGTAGAGAGATGTAGATAGTGGAGAGATGTATAGAGATGTAGAGAGATGTAGAGAGATGTAGATAGTGGAGAGATGTAGAGAGATGTAGATAGTGGAGAGATGTAGAGGGGGAGATGTAGAGAGATGTAGAGAGATGTATAGAGATGTAGATAGTGGAGAGATGTAGAGAGATGTAGAGAGATGTAGAGAGATGTAGATAGTGGAGAGATGTAGAGAGATGTAGATAGTGGAGAGATGTAGAGAGATGTAGAGAGATGTAGAGAGATGTGGAGAGATGTAGAGAGGGAGAGATGTAGAGAGAGGTAGAGAGATGTGGAGAGATGTAGAGAGATGTAGAGAGATGTAGAGAGATGTAGAGAGATGTAGAGAGATGTAGAGAGATGTATAGAGATGTAGAGAGATGTAGAGAGATGTAGAGAGATGTAGATAGTGGAGAGATGTAGAGAGATGTAGAGAGATGTATAGAGATGTAGATAGTGGAGAGATGTATAGAGATGTAGATAGTGGAGAGAGATGTATAGAGATGTAGAGAGATGTAGAGAGATGTAGAGAGATGTAGATAGTGGAGAGATGTAGAGAGATGTAGAGAGATGTATAGAGATGTAGATAGTGGAGAGATGTAGAGAGATGTAGATAGTGGAGAGATGTATAGAGATGTAGATAGTGGAGAGAGATGTAGAGAGATGTAGAGAGATGTAGAGAGATGTAGATAGTGGAGAGATGTAGAGAGATGTAGATAGTAGAGAGATGTATAGAGATGTAGAGAGATGTATAGAGATGTGGAGAGATGTAGAGAGATGTAGAGAGATGTAGAGAGATGTAGAGAGATGTAGATAGTGGAGAGATGTAGAGAGATGTAGATAGTGGAGAGATGTATAGAGATGTAGAGAGATGTATAGAGATGTGGAGAGATGTATAGAGATGTAGATAGTGGAGAGATAAGAAAGGAGGATTAGAGGAAATAGAGAGCAGCTGTCCCTTTTCACATTCATTTGATGTGTAGTTGGACCTACACAACAGATTGCCCATATGGACTCATCTTGATAGTCAGCCAAGTTTGGAAACGTCTGTCAGACTTTGATTTTGGAGTGAAAGAGGGAGCGAGGGAGGGAGAGCGATAGAGCGGTAGAGAGATCTCACCTGAAACACAGTGACGATGGCCCAGAGCAGAGAGTCAAAGTTCTTCCTGTCTGGTAGAGTGTCTCCATCTCTCTCTGATCCAAACTTACAGCCAAACAGATGCATTCCCAGGATACTGATGGAGAGAGAAGGAGCGGGAGGACAGAGGAAGAGGGAGGGAAGGATGGAGAGGTAGAGAGAGGAGAGAGAGAGAGCGGTCACCAAAGGGAATCATGGCATGAGAAAAGAAGATAAATAGATTCAGACTCCCACTGTTTCAGTCTGCTGTTGTTCTCTTGTTGTGTAATTATGAATAGGAAAGAACTGAACCCATGGGACATGTGTGTGTATTCTCTATGTTATTCTGACTAGACAGCAATGTGGCTAGTTTGTGGGTGTAGAGGGATCAGTGACTATGCCTCTAGTCTGTGAACTTGGCTCCTCTTCACTCAAACACTCAGTGGGTGTTTGTCTAAGCACACTGTTCTAGTCAAACTACTGTGTGTGTGTGTGTGTGTGTGTGTGTGTGTGTGTGTGTGTGTGTGTGTGTGTGTGTGTGTGTGTGTGTGTGTGTGTACGTGCGTGTGTATGTGCAAGTGTGTGTGTAGGTTGTATAGAACTTACACATAGATTTCATTTTGCTGAGCTTGCCAGTGGCCAAACAGGATGCACCAGGGATGCTGATGAAAAGAGGGAATCTCCCCTCGTTCGTGTCATTCTATCCTCTCTTCCCCATTCCTCCTGTCTCTTGTGTTTGTTTATTCCCCTCCAGTGTTCTGACGAAGTGGAACACTCTTCACCTCTCTGTCTTGTTCTTCCCTTTCTCTCCAGCTACCTCTCTTTATCCACCCCTCTTTATCCACCCCTCTTTATCCATCCCTCTTTATCCACCCCTCTTTATCCACCCCTCTTTATCCACCCCTCTTTATCCACCCCTCTTTATCCATCCCTCTTTATCCATCCCTCTTTATCCATCCCTCTTTACCAACCACTCTGTATGCACCTCTATTGTACTTGCGTGTACCACCTAGTGTCTTCCTCCCTCCCCTCCACCTCCTTCTTCCCCTCCTCACTTTGAGACAACGACGATAAAGGCTACCCCTCATTTCCGTATAAACGCGTGTCAGCTTGTGTGTCTGACATACGTGTCAAAATGACTTTTTTTTAAAGACATTTCTCATAGGCCCATACCTGAAGATGAAAATGAAGAGCATCAGTAGCATACAGAAGGTGGCCACGTTGTCCATCGTCTTCATCAGCACCACCAGCTGCCTCTGCAGAGCGGGCATGAAGCGCACCAGCTTCAACACGCGCATCAGTCTGAAGGTACGCAGCACAGACAGACCACCGCCCTGCTGGCCCACGATCTCCCATACACTGAGGAGAGATGGAGAACACATAGTAATTGTGTTTTTAAACTGGGCGGTTTGAGACCTGAATGCTGATTGGCTGACAGCCGTGGTATATCAGACCCTATACCAAAGGTATGGCAAAACATGTATTTGTACTGCTCTAGTTACGTTGGTAACCAGTTTATAATAGCAATAAGACACCACAGGGGTTGTGGAGTGCCTAAGAACAGCCCTTAGTCGTGGTTTACTGGCCGTATAGCCCACCCGCTCGGGACTTACTGCTTAACTATACTATATGTCATTTAGCAGAAGCTTTCATCCAAAGTGAATTGCAGTCTAGAATGCATACATTTGTTTTACATATGCGTCCTACTGGTGATCATCCCAATATCCTGGTGTTGCAGGCACCGTGCTCTACCAACTGAGCTACAGAGGATCACGCATATTCAGTGCCCAGTTACAGGATAAGCCACTCACTGGAAGGAGAGCGATCTGAAAAGCCAGGCCTTGATATCTTAACGCAGTAAAGACTGTCAGTGTGCCATAAGTTCGAACCTAATGTGTCATGTAAATCAAACGCTGCCTTGTTAATGACAACCTCGCCTCGGACACCCAGAACTAAAATACGAGGCACGACTGCCTTCTCGTCTTGTGCAGCAGACGCATGGAATAGTCTACAATCCCTGCTTCGTCTAGATGTGTTAGTGCCACTGAATGGAATAGTGTACAATCCCTGCTTCGTCTAGATGTGTTCGTGCCACTGAATGGAATAGTCTACAATCCCTGCTTCGTCTAGATGTGTTCGTGCCACTGAATGGAATAGTGTACAATCCCTGCTTCGTCTAGATGTGTTCGTGCCACTGAATGGAATAGTCTACAATCCCTGCTTCGTCTAGATGTGTTCGTGCCACTGAATGGAATAGTGTACAATCCCTGCTTCGTCTAGATGTGTTCGTGCCACTGAATGGAATAGTCTACAATCCCTGCTTCGTCTAGATGTGTTCGTGCCACTGAATGGAATAGTGTACAATCCCTGCTTCGTCTAGATGTGTTCGTGCCACTGAATGGAATAGTGTACAATCCCTGCTTCGTCTAGATGTGTTAGTGCCACTGAATGGAATAGTGTACAATCCCTGCTTCGTCTAGATGTGTTCGTGCCACTGAATGGAATAGTCTACAATCCCTGCTTCGTCTAGATGTGTTCATGCCACTGAATGGAATAGTGTACAATCCCTGCTTCGTCTAGATGTGTTCGTGCCACTGAATGGAATAGTCTACAATCCCTGCTTCGTCTAGATGTGTTCGTGCCACTGAATGGAATAGTGTACAATCCCTGCTTCGTCTAGATGTGTTCGTGCCACTGAATGGAATAGTCTACAATCCCTGCTTCGTCTAGATGTGTTCGTGCCACTGAATGGAATAGTGTACAATCCCTGCTTCGTCTAGATGTGTTCGTGCCACTGAATGGAATAGTCTACAATCCCTTCTTCGTCTAGATGTGTTCGTGCCACTGAATGGAATAGTGTACAATCCCTGCTTCGTCTAGATGTGTTCGTGCCACTGAATGGAATAGTCTACAATCCCTGCTTCGTCTAGATGTGTTCGTGCCACTGAATGGAATAGTCTACAATCCCTGCTTCGTCT
>NC_034198.2:17498876-17528876 GCF_002021735.2 Oncorhynchus kisutch | reverse complement strand
GTTTAAAGGCACAGTCAACTTAGTGTATGTAAACTTCTGACCCACTGGAATTGTGATACAGTGAATTACACGTGAAATAATCTGTCTGTGAACAATTGTTGGAAAGATTACTTGTGTCATGCACAAAGTAGATGTCCTAACCGACTTGCCGAAACTATAGTTTATTAACATGAAATTTGTGGAATCGTTGAAAAACAGTGTATTTACAGTTTCGACTTCAATTGTACATACACTACATTACCAAAAATATGTGGACACCTGCTCTTCGAACATCTCATTCCAAAATCATTGGCATTAATATGGAGCACCCTTTTCTGCTTATAAGAGCCTCCGCTCTTCTGGGGAGGCTTTCCACTAGACGTTGGAACATTACTGCGGGACATGCTTCCATTCAGCCACAAGAGCATTAGCGAGATTGGGAACTTTTATTTGGAGATTGGACCTGGCTCATATTCAGCGTTCCAATTCATTCCTAAGGTGTTCAATGGGTTTGAGGTCAAGGGCTCTGTGCAGGCCAGTCAAGTTCTTCCACAACGATCTCGACAAACCATTTCTGTATAGACCTCGCTTTGTGCATAGGAAAACTGTCATGCTGAAACAGGAAAGGGCCTTCCCCAAGCTGCTGCTACAAAGTTGGAGGCACAGAATTGTCTAGAATGTCATTATATGCTGTAGAGTTAAGATTTCCCTTCACTGGAACTAAGGGACATAGCCCAAACCATGAAAAACAGCCTCAGACCATTATTCCTCCTCCGCCAAACTTTACAGTTAGCACTATGTATTGGGGCAGATAGCCTTTTCCTGGCATCTGCCAAACCCTGATTCATCCATTGGACTGCCAGATGGTGAAGCATGGTTCATCACTCCAGAGAACACGTTTCCACTGCTCCAGCATCCAATGGCGATGAGCTTTACACCACTCCAGCCGAAGCTTGGCATTGCGCAGGGTGATCTTGGGCTTGTGTGCGGTTGCTCGGCCATGGAAACCCATTTCAAGAAGCTCCAGACGAACAGTTATTGTGCTGACATTGCTTCCAAAGGCAGTTTGGAACTCGGTAGTGGAATGTTGCATCAGAGGACAAACGATTTTTACGAGCTACGTGAATCAGCACTCGGCAGTCCCGTCCTGTGAGCTTGTGTGGGTGAGCAGTTGTTGCTCCTAGATGTTTCCACATCACAATAACAGCACTTACAGTTGACCGGGCAGCTCTAGCAAGGCAGAAATTTGACGAACTAACTTGTTGGAAAGGTGGCATCGTATGACGGTGCCATGTTGAAAGTCACTGAGTTCTTCAGTAAGGCCATTCTACTGCCAATGTTTGTCTATGGAGATTGCATGGCCGTGCGCTCGTTTCGTCAAGTGCACTATAGGCCTACCGTTAGGCAATCGGATGACTCCGATGACTGTGTCTGCAGTAACGTAGCAGACATAAAAGAAAGCTATAGCAAAGTTGATACTGTGAGATTTCATAACATTTAAAAACATGATTAGAGAGAGACTGTCAACGAATACAGAAAAGAGATGCTGTTTTTATGAGTGAGTTCAGGTTTATTAAGTTCTTACTCACCACTGTCAACACTTTGTATTCAACACTTTTATAAGCCATAAAAGGTGCGTTCTTCCTACTTCCACTCAGTGCCATAACAGGCACTGTAGCAGGAATGAATGAGTTGGGAAGTGTATTGTTATTGTTGTCGAGGAATAGTTCACTTTCTCTGTTCATAGGAGTAACAACATGAATTTGTACATGACTCTAAATAATCCGGTGCGACTCGAGTTTCGCCATCAGCTGGAAGACGGTGTCCCTTTTTGGTCAAGGTCAGTGGAGGAAAGGGTGAGCGGAGTGAAGTTTGTAATTTCCACTTTAAAATGTCTGACTTCATTTGCTCCAAAAATATCCATTCATTATAATCCACACAATAACATGTGCTGTTGCTGCAGCATTATTGTCCTGCTGTGAGAAACTTGTCAAATTGAGATCCTACACCTGTATAATGCCAGATACTCTTAGACAATAGGTCGACTGTAACTCTACATTTTGTGAGCTGAGATAATATTTATACTGCTTGACTACAGGAATGCAGACCTGGCAGTCAGGATGGCTGCCACACCACCCCCCCTCCCTCCTCTCCCAGAGCCAGACCTGAAACCCCTGTTTCCTTATTAACAATGTACAAAATGTAGAGGTGTAAAGAGAGAGCGAGAGAGAGAACGAGAGGAAGTTAGAGAGAGGAAGTTCAGGGGGAAAACAATCCCACCATAAGCAAAGGAAAGAAGAGAGATGGATAGATGACGAGGGACGGGCAGGAGAGGTTGAAAGTCCCCTCACTCATTTGTTTACTGCAAAGAACAAAGGTGAGTATCCTTCATGTAAAGTAGAAAACTGCCCTCTGTTTAAATAGAGCAGCCTGTGTCACATAGTTGGAAGCAGGGCAACTATTTACACACAGACACACACACACATACACACACACACACACACACACCATAAAAGGTCACACTCTTACAGTAACTGGGGAGAGGGAGCAGATACATCCTCTATCTATCCACTCCCTCCACCCCTTCTCCCCTCTCTCCCCCTCTTCCTGTCCTGACCTTAGAGTGGAAAGAGTGTCTGGAAGGTCAAGCTGGCTGTTACAGGTTATGTGTGTGCGTGCGTGTGTGTGTGATACTATAGTGTAAATACTATAGTATTCACTGTAGTGTTTTTGCAGAATATCCTGTAGTATTCTGTAGTACTTCCAGAAGTGTTTTTGCAGACTGTACTATACTGTAGTATTTACTGTAGTGTTTTTGTGGAATGTACTATAGTATACTGCAGTATTTACTGTAGTGTTTTCACAGACTGTAGTATACTGTAGTATTTATTGTAGCTAGCGTTAACTATAATCTCTTTTTTAATTATCTTTCAAAAAGAAGAAGGCCTTCTCGTTCAGGAAACCCACTGGAGAAATACTAAACACATTTTCCATAACCTGTAGCTTAAGTAGAACTGTGGTCTGACCAGAAAGTTCAGAGAAAGTTCAGGGAACACAATATATGGTCTATACTTGGCATGTAGGTTTCTCACTTACGGGCGGCACAAATTGCATTATTGGGGGAGGGGATTTGGCTGGATATATCCAATCAAATCAAATTGTATTTGTCACATGCGCCAAATGCGAGTGAAATTCTTACTTTCAAGTCCTTAACCAACAATGCAGTTTTAAGAAAATACCTAAAAAAAAGTAAGAATAATTAAAGAGCAGCAGTAAATAACAATAGTGGGGCTATATACAGGGGGTACCGGTACAGAGTCAATGTGGGGGGCATGTAGGTAGAGTTATTAAAGTGACTATGCACAGATAATAACAGAGAGTAGCAGCAGCATAAAAGAGGTGGGGGCAATGTAAATAGTCTGGGTAGCCATTTGATTAGATGTTCAGGAGTCTTATGACTTGGGGGTAGAAGCAGTTTAGAAGTCTCTTGGACCTAGACTTGGTGCTCCGGTACCACTTGCCGTGCGATAGCAGAGAGAACAGTTTATAACTAGGGTGGCTGGAAGCTTGGACAATTTTTAGGGCCTTCCTCTGACACCGCCTGATATAGAGGTTCTGGATGGCAGGAAGCTTGGCCCTGGTGATGTACTGGGTCATACACACTACCCTCGGTAGTACCTTGCAGTCAGAGGCGAAACAGTTGCCATACCAGGCAGTGATGCAACCAGTCCGCATGCTCTCGATGGTGCAGGTGTAAAATCTTTTGAGGATCTGAGGACCCATGCCAAATCTTTTCAGTCTCCTGAGGGGGAATAGGTTTTTTGTCAGTAACCGAAAGGTTGCTGGGTTGAATCCCTGAGCTGACAAGGTAAAAATCTGTCGTTCTGCTCCTGAGCAAGGCAGTTAACCAACCCACTGTTCCCCGGGCGCCAAAGACATGGATGTCATTTATGGCAGCCCCCCGCATCTCTCAGATTCAGAGGGGTTGGGTTAAATGTGGAAGACACAGTTCAGTTGAATGCATTCAGTCGTTCAACTGACTAGGTATCCCCCTTTCCCTTATACTACAGGTTACCACAGAATTCTATAGTAAGTACTGTAGTATCTACCACAGGGAGTGATAAGTACATATCTGTGTGTGTGTGTGTGTGTGTGTGTGTGTGTGTGTGTGTGGGTGGGTGTGTGTGTGTGTTTGTGGGGGGGGGGGGGGTATGTCAGTGTGTAATAAGTTGTCCAAGAGTGGATTGCATCACTCTTTGCCTGACCTGTTTTTGTGTGTTTGTTAAAAACCACATATGCAGACACCCAGTGTTGACCATCATTATGAACTATATATTGTGTTTATTGCACACCACACCACACACACAAAGACAGACACACACAGCTGCAGCAGCAGCGGGGGACCGTGCATAATGGTAAATTGATAGCTAGGCCATCTGAATCAGACGCACCCATCCTGTTAGTCATCATAATAATCAAACATTAATAAGACCATTAAATCGAATTACTGGCAGCAGAAATATTGATTGGCCTTTGCAAATAGATAGAGCATGATGAAGTGTGTGTGTGTGTGTGTGTGTAGAGGAGGGGGTAGGGTAGAAGAGAGTCCCCCCTCCCATTCTGATTGAGTGTTCCAATGTTCCAGCTTCCCTGTGAAGTTCTCCTCGGACTCCTGGGGAATTCTGGCAGGGACACACTCCCTCAGTCCTTTTATCCCCCAGCCGACCCACATGGTGTGCGTGTGTGTGTTCGTGTGTGTGTGTGCGCGTGGAGCAGGCATCCAGATTCACAGGGTCACTATCGTTCTCTGACCCGGTCGCTCAGCAAACACTATCAAACGCCAATTACACACACACACACACACACACACACACACACACACACACACACACACACACACACTGCTGGAAGTTTTAGGAGAGAGTTTTATAGTTTTCGGCTCCCTCCTCTCCTCTCCTCATCCACCAATCCCTCTCCCTCTTCTCTGCTCCCTCGTTATTCAATTTTTTTTCCTTTCTCTCCCTCGTTCCCATTCTTTGTCTGGGTTCCTCTGACATGGATTCCTAATCTCTAGACGAGGCTGGGAAAGTTTGGAGAGACGAAACATTGATTTGAGTGTGTGCAAGAGCGTGTGAGTTTGTCCTTCTGTGTGCCTGTGTGAAAAGTTTGGTGTGGCAAAACACTGATCTACACTCATCCAAACCTACAACCACCCATGACTATTACATCCAATGTCATCCCATGAAGGTGGTTCTCAGCCATAAAGGAGCTGAGACTGTGTGGTGGTCTTCTGTAGTTAGACACTCTATGAGGGGGGATAGAGAAAGAGAGACCCAGGCAGTCGGTGAAGTCTTGCTCAGAACCACACCTCAAAGTTCTCTCTTCTATTTTATTGTGACAGCATTTTGTTGAATTTTTTACAAAAAAAATCATTGGGGGGGTTTACAGGAACAATATTCAAAAAATATTGGTACAGTGTTCAAACAAGAAAACTAAAAAGAAGTGGGCATCCGCTCTCCAACCTCTCATCCCATTTCCTCAACCCTACCCAGCCAACATGTCTCCCTCCAACCACCCACCTCCATGTTTTCACCACTTCCCACTTCCCCTAGCAACCCTGTTAAGTATTCTAAGAAACTACCAGATATCCCACTCCTTCCTTTCTCCATCACTCTCTCTCTTTTCCAAGTGGGTTGGGTGGCTAGTCTCTCTATTCCCCCAAGACAGAGGGCTCGGACCCCAATGCTCTTCAACACTTTGAGGAAGTGGGCGCGATACAGCTACAAAAGTACACTCCCCCCAACACAACTTTCACTGTCTTCTTGTAAGCAACATCCTTGGCGCTTCCAGGCAGCTGCTCGAGAGTAACAATGTTTGAAATGTTTGTGGGTGTTGGTGTTTTGTTTTGTGTCGCACAGCGTACTTTTCCCTGCTCTTTTAACGGATCAGGCTTTGACAACGATGGATTGCACAAACGTTGTTGAAATCTCGTCACATTTTCTACAGATTTACAAAAAACATGCACCTCCACTGGCAGAGCATATTGGCGACAAACTTTAGAAGAAGCCAGGTGACAGGGACTACAGCTGGTAAGGGCAGACAGAGGAAGAAACTGACAATCGAAGGTAACATACCTAAAATATTTCGAAAACACAATCTCTCACGTGAATGTAGAGTTCTAAGTGAATTATGTGATGCCACAAATACGTCCAGAAACGTCCCAGAGACTCCGAATGTGCTTGTTGGTAAAGATCATTGATAAACAAAGTGGATGAATTTGAACTGCTTCACCAATCAATACATGCAGACATTGGATGCGTCACTGAAACTTGGGCCCATGAAAATATCCTAGAGGAATTATCAGCTGTTCAGAAATGACAGGACCAGAGGGGATGAGAGGAGGGGCCGTGGATATGTATGTGAACCACAGTACGCAGGCAAAGTGAAGAAGTGACCTAGAGAAAGAGGAATTTGAGTCTGTGGTTTCACCTCCTACTGGCAGGGGACTGTTCCTGCTGCCTGGAAGATTGCCAATGTGTGTCCCCATACCTGAAGTGTCAAACCCACGTACAACGAGTGACTGGAGGCCCATCTCTCTAACTTCATGCCTTGGAAAAATCCAGAAGAGCTTCATCGTAAAAAAAAACTCATGCCAAAAGTTCTGAGTTCACAAATCAGTATGTCTACCTACCAAAGGCCAGCACTACCACCGGCCTTGTGAAGGCTACACACACCTGGCTGACAGTTACAGACTCCAAAAAACTAACAATGGTGAGGGTGTTATTTGCTGATGTGTCCATAGCCTTTGATTGGGTAGACCACGCAAAGCTCCTGCAACATCTGTCTGACATTAAACTTTGTCCAAGGTTGCTAGCCTAGCTACACGACAGGAAGAAGACAGAGGGTGATGGTTACTAGCCTAGCTACACGACAGGAAGAAGACAGAGGGTGATGGTTACTAGCCTAGCTACACGACAGGAAGAAGACAGAGGGTGATGGTTACTAGCCTGGCTCCACAGCTACACCACAGGTAGAAGACAGAGGGTGATGGTTACTAGCCTGGCTCCACAGCTACACCACAGGTAGAAGACAGAGGGTGATGGTTACTAGCCTGGCTCTACAGCTACACCACAGGTAGAAGACAGAGGGTGATGGTTACTAGCCTGGCTCCACAGCTACACCACAGGTAGAAGACAGAGGGTGATGGTTACTAGCCTGGCTCTACAGCTACACCACAGGAAGAAGACAGAGGGTGATGGTTACTAGACTGGCTCTACAGCTACACCACAGGAAGAAGGCAGAGGGTGATGGTTACTAGACTGGCTCTACAGCTACACCACAGGTAGAAGACAGACGGTGATGGTTACTAGCCTGGCTCTACAGCTACACCACAGGTAGAAGGCAGAGGGTGATGGTTACTAGCCTGGCTCAGCAGCTACACCACAGGTAGAAGACAGAGGGTGATGGTTACTAGCCTGGCTCCACAGCTACACCACAGGAAAAGACAAAGGGTGATGGTTACTAGCCTGGCTCCACAGCTACACCACAGGAAGAAGACAGAGGGTGATGGTTACTAAACTGGCTCTACAGCTACACCACAGGTAGAAGACAGAGGGTGATGGTTACTAGACTGGCTCTACAGCTACACCACAGGTAGAAGACAGAGGGTGATGGTTACTAGACTGGCTCTACAGCTACACCACAGGTAGAACACAGAGGGTGATGGTTACTAAACTGGCTCTACAGCTACACCACAGGTAGAACACAGAGGGTGATGGTTACTAGACTGGCTCTACAGCTACACCACAGGAAGAAGACAGATGGTGATGGTTACTAGACTGGCTCTACAGCTACACCACAGGTAGAAGACAGAGGGTGATGGCAAATGGCACTTTAGCCCTTGGGCAGAGGTCACCTCTGGTGTGCCACAAGGGGGCGTCGTCTCACCATATCTGTTTCATATCTGTCCACCCGAAAAGTTGTCTTCAGTAACATTAGGTATGCAGACGATGTAGGACTGTCCTGATCCATACCATTAAACCAGCATCAAAGAGGGAATTTCCATGGGCTTGGAGGCAAAGCAGCTGGAAGAGTGGGCCACATTCAACAACATGCTCCTGAATGGGAAAAAGTCTGCAAATTGGGATATGTTTTTCTAGAGACCACCCACAACCTGCACCACTAATCCTAGGAGGACAGAAAGTACCAAGTGGTAACAACAACTAACAGTCAGTGAGGAAGGAGGTGGAGCAGTCCAACCACAGCTCCCGTCGCTGCAGAGCAGGTGAGAGCAGGCTGCAGTGCACCTGGTGAAGGACATGCACACACTTGATCATCCACTGAATAACCTGCTCCGTCTAAAAAGAGGCAACTGCACCACCAGGCTCATGAGAAACAGCCACGAACTGTCCTGTATAACTGCCCGTACGAACCGCCTGAGAAACGCCACTCTACCCACTGCTATTAGACTGTACAGTCGTGGCCAAAAGTTTTGAGAATGACACAAATATTAATTTCCACAAAGTTTGCTGCTTCAGTGTCTTTAGATATTTTTGACAGATGTTCCTATGGAATAATGAAGTATAATTACGAGCATTTCATAAGTGTCAAAGGCTTTAATTGACAATTACAAAAAGTTGATGCAAAGAGTCAATATTTGCAGTGTTGACACTTCTTTTTCAAGACCTCTACAATCCGCCCAGGCATGCTGTCAATTAACTTCTGGGCCACATCCTGACTGATGGCAGCCCATTCTTGCATAATCAATTCTTGAAGTTTGTCAGAATTTGTGTGTTTTTGTTTGTGCACCCGCCTCTTGGGGATTGACCACAAGTTCTCAATGGGATTAAGGTCTGGGGAGATTCCTGGCCATGGACCCAAAATATTGATGTGTTGTTTCCCGAGCCACTTAGTTATCACTTTGCCTTATGGTGCTCATCATGCTGGAAAAGGCATTGTTCGTCACCAGACTGTTCCTGAATGGTTGGGAGAAGTTTCTCTCGGAGTATGTGTTGGTACCTTTCTTTATTCATGGCTGTGTTCTTAGGCAAAATTGTGAGTGAGCCCACTCCCTTGGCTGAGAAGCAATCCCACACATGAATGGTCTCAGGATGCTTTACTGTTGGCATGACACAGGACTGATGGTAGCGCTCACCTTGTCTTCTCCGGACAAGCTTTTTTCCGGATGCCCCAAACAATTGGAAAGGGGATTCATCAGAGAAAATGACTTTACCCCAGTCCTCAGCGGTCCAATCCCTGTACCTTTTGCAGAATATCAGTCTGTCCCTGATGTTTTTCCTGGAGAGAAGTGGATTCTCCAAAATTCTTCCTGAGCAAGCTCTGTACTGGTGGTACCCCAATCCCACAGCTGAATCAACTTTAGGGGACGGACCTGGCGCTTGCTGGACTTTCTTGGGCGCCCTGAAGCCTTCTTCACAACAATTGAACTGCTCTCCTTGAAGTTCTTGATGATCCGATAAATGGTTGATCTAGGTGCAATCTTACTGGCAGCAATATCCTTACATGTGAAGTCCTTTTTGTGCAAAGCAATGATGACGGCATGTGTTTCCTTGCAGGTAACCATGATTGACAGAGGAAGAACAATGATTCCAAGCACCACCCTCCTTTTGAAGCTTCCAGTCTGTTATTCGAACTCAATCAGCATGATCTCCAGCCTTGTCAACACTCACACCTGTGTTAACGAGTGTTAACGAGAGAATCACTGACATGATGTCAGCTGGTTCTTTCGTGGCAGGGCTGAAATGCAGTGGAAATGTTATTTTGAGATTCAGTTCATTTGCATGGCGAAGAGGGACTTTGCAATTAACTGCAATTCCTCTGATCACTCTTCCTAACATTCTGGAGTATATGCAAATTGTCATCATACAAACTGAGGCATCAGACTTTGTGAAAATTTATATTTGTGTCATTCTCAAAACCTTTGGCCACGACGGTATACTAACTCTAGAGCTTAAAAATTCTCCCCCCTAATTAATTTTTTTTAAATCAGATTTCAATATTTACATTTCCATCATAAAAAATGTCCTGGAATGTTTTCAATTGTTCTGTATTCTATTTATGTCACATATGATGTGTTTTAAATGTATTTTAAATGAGTGTTTTGCAATTATTAGTCATGTAAATTCTGCATTTCTTCAGTTTCATCTGTGAGCAAGAATAAATAAATGAACTCAAACTATTCCACTGCTGAAGGGCACTGCTCTTCGGAGAACATTTCTACTTCAATAACAAATGCCGTTGAGTGTGGACTCTTTAGTTCACTTTTGAAATATGACAATGCCTAACAAACTTTGATTTTTGAGTGAACTGTAACTTTAAGGAGGACTCTTAAGGGCAGACAGGTCACTCAAGATCCAAGGAGATAGTCAACGTTCGTCTAGATCCCCAGGACATCGGGAGATGCCATAAAAACAGGCCACTAGGGGCAACAGTGAGCACTATTACCATCAGGTTGAGGGCTTGTGGACAGAGATGGCGGATGGGCGTATGTAGTTGACGTGTTCAACCCCAGTGCTAGGCACTAGTTTATTTGTTATTTTTTAGCAAAGGTATCCTAAACCTTAACCCTTACATTAACCATTCGGAATGAATGCCTAAACTTAACTTAAATTTGACGTTTATCCCCCTTGGACAACGTTGAATATTGAGGTCTTGTTACTTGAGCCAGTGTTTCCCAACTCCAGTCCTCGAGTAGCCCCAACTGTACACATTTTTGCTGTAGCTACAGACAAGCACACCTGATTCAACTTGTCAACTAATCATCAAGCCCTCAATGAGTCGAACCAGGTGCGTTTGTCAGGGGGTCCAACATAAATGTATACTGTTGGGGGTACTGCAGGACTGGAGTTGGCTTAAGGGGTGAAACACTGGCTTAAGGGGTGAAACACTGACTTAATGACGTAAGGGGTGAAACACTGACTTAATGACGTAAGGGGTGAAACACTGACTTAATGACTTAAGGGGTGAAACACTGGCTTAAGGGGTGAAACACTGGCTTAAGGGGTGAAACACTGGCTTAAGGGGTGAAACACTGGCTTAAGGGGTGAAACACTGGCTTAATGACTTAAGGGGTGAAACACTGGCTTAAGGGGTGAAACACTGGCTTAAGGGGTGAAACAATGACTTAAGGGGTGAAACACTGGCTTAAGGGGTGAAACACTGGCTTAAGGGGTGAAACACTGACTTAATGACTTAAGGGGTGAAACACTGGCTTAAGGGGTGAAACACTGGCTTAAGGGGTGAAACACTGGCTTAAAGGGTGAAACACTGGCTTAAGGGGTGAAACACTGGCTTAATGACTTAAGGGGTGAAACACTGGCTTAAGGGGTGAAACAATGACTTAAGGGGTGAAACACTGACTTAAGGGGTGAAACACTGGCTTAAGGGGTGAAACACTGGCTTAAGGGGTGAAACACTGGCTTAAGGGGTGAAACACTGACTTATGGGGTGAAACACTGGCTTAAGGGGTGAAACACTGGCTTAAGGGGTGAAAAACTGGCTTAAGGGGTGAAACACTGGCTTAAGGGGTGAAACACTGGCTTAAGGGGTGAAACACTGACTTATGGGGTGAAACACTGGCTTAAGGGGTGAAACACTGGCTTAAGGGGTGAAAAACTGGCTTAAGGGGTGAAACACTGACTTAAGGGTTGAAACACTGGCTTAAGGGGTGAAACACTGGCTTAAGGGGTGAAACACTGGGTTAAGGGGTGAAAGCACACTCCGGTGGATCTGGTGTGGTGTGCTTAGCGTCTAACGGGTCTAGGGAGATCCAGAGTGTGTTTTTAAAGGGGATTTCTACAAGATAAAACACTCTCTGTGATCTATTATAGATGGTTGTGGAGGCGAGGGAAGCTGACAGCACCATGTTAAAGCCCCAGACACACACACACACACACGCACACACATAATGTATAAATGCCAAGATACAAACACACACATGCACCACACGCAATCACCTCCTCAAGAATGTGTTTCAACCCATCCACTAATACAAACCTGCTTTAACACCACACGCATATACTCACATCTGTGTGAAATACAGTTACACATACTATGTGTGTGTGTGTGTGTGTGTGTGTGTGTGTGTGTGAGCTGGGCGGGAGACCCGGTGGCGTGCTCCCTTCAGGCTATGGCTTGCACACGAGGCATGTGAGAAAGCGAATGAGAGAGGGAGAGGGAAGGAGAGAGAGAAAGACAGGGAGAGATGGAGAGAGAGAGAGAGAGAGAGAGAGAGAGAGAGAGAGAGAGAGAGAGAGAGAGAGAGAGAGAGAGAGAGAGAGAGAGAGAGAGAGAGAAAGAGAGAGAGAGAGAGAGAGAGAGAGAGAGAGAGAGAAAGAAAGAAAGAAAGAGCAATCTCTTTCAGATGTTTGGGGTCCTTCCTCACCCTTCACACACACACACACACACACAAAATCACACACACAGACACACACGCTCTCCTACACTTTCACATGGTCACAATTACGCTCCTGTAAACAAGGCAGTCCGGAGTTGCATGAAACGCTCAGAGGATTGGGAAGAATGGGAATTCCTCTCCGGCCTCAGGGAAGGAAGTTGAGTAAAGGCTAGGAGCGGTTCAATGCACACAGCTACACACAGTCTGAACCACTGCACTCACAGGGAATAGTCTTCATACTGCAGTTTGGCTTCTCCAATCCCAACTTTCCCCTGTCCTAGTAACACCTACACACACACAGACACACAAATACAATCCTCCTGAGGATGTACCAAGGAAAACACACACACTCACCTGTTCGTGGTATTCAATCCCCATACTCAGTGTATTAATCAGAATGGCGATCATGATCCCTCTTCCAAAGTACTTGCTGTCGACTATCTTCCTAAAGGTGTCACACACCAGCCTCCAGGCCCGGACCACTCGCCCTGCCGTGGTACCCAGCTTTCGCTGCCCCTTCCTGGGCTGACGGCTGTCCCGACGGTCCCTGCGGTCTCTGTGGTGGAGGTCCTGGGTGAACTCGTAGATGCCCTCGCTGTCTGAGTCCCCGGGGTTCTCGTTTACATCCGTGCCCTCTGACTCCCCTGCTAGGGCCTTGGCACAGTATGGGCATGATTCAGGGTCAAAGGGGAACGAGGGGTCCAGGGTTCCGATGACACTCAGGTCACGGTTGGATAGCTGGGCTGGAGGGAGGGATGGAGAAGACGATAGGAAGAGAAAACAGATATACAATATGCATCTTTGTTGATATTGTACCTTTTCAAACATGTAACTCAGAAAAATAGATGTTCCCATTTTCTCCCAATTTTCATCACAGTCACACCGTGACTTTAATTTAAACATGACAGAAACACCATATCCCTCTCACATGGTTTGCGTGTGTTTTATGGTGTACCTGGCGTAGGTGTGTGTGTGTCCACCAGACTCTGTGGTCCCCTCTCCAAGGTTAGTGGTGGTATATTGAGGTTGAGGTTTATATTACTGATGGTACTAGCTGTAACACTGACACTTCTAGACTCCATTAGTGCCCTGGGCTGTAGGGTGGGGTAGTTCTTAGGTCCGGGGGCAGCAAAGGGCACTGAGTTCCTCTTCATAGCCCTGGACATGGGGATGGGTGCCAGGGAGAAGGGGCTAGGGGTGAGGGTAGTGGGGGTGGTGGGCTCCAGGTGGCAGTCTGTGTGGCACATGATGCCCAGCGCGGGATTGGCTGGTGACGCCGGGGTCGCCAAGTTCAGGTCAGAGGTCGATGGAGGTGGACCCAACATGAGCCGTCCAGCGCCACCGTTGTTGCTATGTGAACCCGTCTCCACGTCCGCCCCTCCTCCCCCGACACACTCTACCCCCCTACCCCCTAGTCCCCCCCTCACACTCCCATTCACTAGGTGATAGTGATGATGATGATGATGATGTTGGTGAGCCAAGTGATGAACGGACATCGACCCTTTTCTGGAGACCACAGAACCCTGTCTGGAAGCCTTCCTCCTCCTTCTCTGGCTCCCCCTCTCTCGCTCCAGGGCAGGGGGAGAGGCTGCGATGTTCATCCCAGCACGGCGCATCAAGGCCCGACAGACATGGGCCACCTGCCTGCACCCCTTGCGGAGGACATGGACCAGGAGTTTGAGCAGCTCGTCGTAGCAGGAGCCCGGCTCGGAGAAGGAGGCCAGGGTACTAGCGTTGGACAGGAAACGGATGCGCTGTTCCTTCATCAGCTGGCTCTCCCTCTGCTTGGTCTCACTGAACTGGGTGGCGATGACGACCAGACACAGGTTGATCATGAAGAAAGAGCCAATCTGGAGAGGGGCAACCAGAAACACACACAGAGTCTATACCCACACACTTTAGGGAGTTTTTCCACCTACATATCCACTGTGAGTTGAACATACAAATAACAGACAGTCTCCCAGGTTAGCTAGCGGCTAGCCTCCCAGCCTCTGAGAAGCAGCTCCCCCAGCTCTGTGAATGTGTGCTTGAGGAGATAATACTCCTGTACTGTATCACCAGGCTGTGTACTGCTTAAGGGAGTTTCAGACTGAACAGATGTTGAGTGGTGTACTGAGACATGTTGTTTCTGGAAGCAGACGTAAGGGCCTGGGAGGGCATTCAGGAGTCAGGAGTTTGCTAAGAGCTTGAATAAGCAGCTATGCCATTGCATTGAATTATGCTACAGACACACACACACACAAACTATAGATGAATTCTAATAATTAACTCTCCCCACTTATTTGGTCACTTACGATGATGAGGAGGATAAAGTAGATGAAGTTGTAGAAGGAGTGAGAATCCATCACAAAGTACATGATGTCCACCCAGCCCTCCAGCGTGATCACCTATCAGCACGAGAAGGAAGGAGAGAAAGAGAAGAGACAGAGAGAGACAGACACACAGAAAGACATAGATATCACACAAACAAAGGCTGTAGGTCAGGCATTTTGACTTCAAACCCCTCCCTAGTGCACCATCCACATCACACCAACTACTGAACACTCTCTGAACACACCCTCTCTCTCTCTCTCTCTCTCTCTCTCTCTCTGTGTTTGAGTTTCACCTCAAGAACAGAGCCACTGAGATTGAGTTAACACTGGATCCGCTAAAGAAGTCATTTTGACTGCTTATGATTATTTTTTTAAGTCCTGCCACCCCTCTGTCCTGGACTTTTCCAAAATAAGTCTATATAACACACTGTCGGTGTTAGAATCTTAATATTTCAAAACACAACTGGAGTTATAACCAGTTTTACGAGGCCATGTCACTTCCACATGTTGCCCCTCCTTCTCCCAACAGTAGGACCTGCTCCACACCTTCTTCCGACAGTTAAAAGTGCAGTGCCCAGCAGACAATCCCTCTGATAATCGCCTTGAAACAGAATGCCAAATCAGCAGAGTAAATCAGTTCAATAAAGTATGATGGGGGAGAAAGGGGGAGAATGGGTGAGATGATGAGCGAGGGGAAGAGAACGATGCATAATCATGTAATCAGCAATTGTGAATGAAGAACAGGGCGGGACATTCTACTATATTGATCCATTCTAGTTATAATCTTAAAATGGTATGTGTCCTACTGTATATCAGTCCACTGAATCCAAGCAGTCTTATCAGTCTACTCTGGCCTAGTTGGAGGAGGCTACACAGTGAGAGCGTGTGCAATTGTTCATGCTGAACGGCTTTCAATATCTGGGAAAACATCCTGGCAGCAGGTGAGCGAATGTCGGAGAATGTGGTGACGAGGATTGTGGAACCTTAAATTGGCAAGGGGAGAAATGTCACCGTGGACAATTCCCTCACTTCACTGTCATTGGCAGCCGAGTTGCTTGCCAAGAAAACAAGTCTGGCCGGCACCGTGATCAAAGTGTGTCGTGAGGTCCTTCCTCTGCGCAAAATAAGGCACCTGCACAACGGTGCTGAAGAATGACAAGACGCCAGGGACACAATAAAGAGAGAACGGGAGTGTCAATGCTGTGGGTAACTGGAGAAAGGAGTCAGGCGCAGGAGAGCTGAGATGCATGGACAAGGTATTTCATTCAAGAAAACACCAGTATAAACACAATACTCTGGTGCTGGAAAATTACCGGTACCACGAATTAAAACGGGCGTAAATAACAAAACCCGGCAACAATATACCAACCGTCAGATACAGCCTTACAATAAAACAAACACGCACACAAACATGGGGGAAAACCAGAGGGTTAAATAATGAACATGTAATGGGGGAATTTAAACCAGGTGTGTTAAAAACAAAGACAAAACAAATGGAAAATAAAAAGTGGATCGGTGATGGCTAGAAGGCCGGTGACGTCGACCGCCGAATGCCGCTCGAACAAGAAGAGGGACCGACACCAGCGGAAGTCGGGACAGGGAGACTATTACACACTACAACCAAACAAAGGTATGTCAAAGTGTGTCAAGCCGGTGAAAGTTACGAGGTTTTATGTCAATTGTTGAATGAAATCCAACGGATGCCATTGCATGAAGACACACACAAGCATGCGCTGAAGATAATTGACTATTTTTGACCGCTGTCACATCAACGCTCATATTCATTATAATGCTTTTTGCTGAGTTCCACTCTTTATCATTTGACCGTGCATCTTGGTGGTTGGGATATATCTACATTTTTTGTGCTATAAAAAGAAGCTGTTACCGTGTTCCAACACAAATGCTTCCTGTTTCACAGTTGTAACAGTCACTCCGTGAATACAATTGATTGAATCCCTGAATATTTTTCATTGCTGTAGGAACACAACCAATGGTTATCTTTGCGATAGCATACAGTGTATGAGACGTATTAATCACACTGTTGGAATGTTGCAGTCAGAACGACTGCTCATTGGCTCAAAGGGCGGTCCGTCGAGGCCCGGCGGTTCTCATGCTAATCGTGGAAATCCTCAATCTTTCTGATTCAGGAGTATGTCTGTGAAGTCTGTAACGACACAACTACAACACGGGGACACATTAAAACTCGAGTGAAGTCCCTGCGATGAATAGGCTGACAAGAGAGCGAATGACAGAAATTATATTTAGTGCGCTTCACTCCACTTCCATCGCCATAGCGACCCTCTTAATCTATTCATCCCTATTCCTTAGATGCAGCAGCAGTACAACCAATTATGCTCTCGGTCTCTGTGTCTCATACACCCTAATGCAACCTAACCCTGGGAAGGATACAGCTCAACAGCTACGTCAAAGTCTTAAGGAGGGACCAGTCAAGTGGTCAGTCAACTGTTTGGGGTACTTCAAAACAAAGAAAGAGATTTTAAAAAAACACTGACGATGCTGGTTTAAAAGGTATTTTTGAACAAGATACTGTACAGTGTAGCGTAAAACCAATTTCCAAAAGATCAGCTGTCTCTAACCCCGGTGCCAACAATTTAAAGTACCACGACACTTTAAACTCGCAGGCTCTGAGTATGCAGCTGATCACTAAGTTAGCATCAGACAGATGAGACAGTGACGCCATCTTCCTGAGACACTTCTGAAATACTGCCATCCTGGAACATTAAATGCCTTGGCTTTTATGGGTAAACAGTATTGACTGTGCTTAAGCGTGCATGTGGCTTCATGTACATACAGTTGAAGTCGGAAGTTGGATACACCTTAGCCAAATAAATTTAAACTCAGTTCTTCACAATTCCTGACATTTAATCCTAGTAAAAATTCCCTGTCTTTGGTCAGTTAGGATCACCACTTTTTTTTAAGAATGTGAAATGTCAGAATAATAGTAGAGAGAATGATTTATTTCACATTCCCAGTGGGTCAGAAGTTCACATACACTCAATTAGTATTTGGTAGCATTGCCTTTAAATTGTTTAACTTGGGTCAAACATTTTGGGTAGCCTTCCACAAGCTTCCCACAGAAAGTTGGGTGAATTTTGGCCCATTCCTCCTGACAGAGCTGGTGTAACAAAAGTCAGGTTTGTAGGCCTCCTTGCTCGCACACGCTTATCCAGCATCTTCACAAAGGTCATTTGCTGTTGTTCTGGGATTGATTTGCACTTTTCGCACCAAAGTACGTCATCTCTAGGAGACAGAACGCGTCTCCTTCCTGAGCGGTATGACGGCTGCATGGTCCCATGGTGTTTATACTTACGTACTATTGTTTGTACAGATGAACGTGGTACCTTCAGGAGTTTGGAAATTGCTCCCAGGGATGAACCAGACTTGTGGAGGTCTACAAAACATTTTCTGAGGTCTTGACTGATTTCTTTTGATTTCCCCATGATGTCAAGCAAAGAGGCACTGAGATTGAAGGTCCTTGAAATACATCCACAGGGACACCTCCAATTGACTCAAAAATAAGCAGCCATGACATCATTTTCAGAAATTTTCCAAGCTGTTTAAAGGCACAGTCAACTTAGTGTATGTAAACTTCTGACCCACTGGAATTGTGATACAGTGAATTATAAGTGAAATAATATTGTGTCATGCACAAAGTAGATGTCCTAACCAACTTGCCAAAACTATAGTTTGTTATCAAGAAATGTGTGGAGTGGTTGAAAAACGAGTTTTAATGACTCCAACCTAAGTGTATGTAAACTTCCGACTTCAACTGTACATGTATCTGTGTTGCTGTCCATACAATTACATATATGCGTACGCGCAATCCATATGCATACCACAGAAGGTTGGTGGCACCTTAATTGGGGAGGATGGTCTTGTGGTAAGCGGAATGAGTGGAATGGTATTAAAATATATCCATTCGCTCTGTTCCAGCCATCATTGTGAGCCGTCCCTTCGTCAGCAGCCTCCACTGATGCACACAGGCACGCCCACGCCATTCCCTCACCTGAAAGATGGCGATCCAGGCGTAGCAGATGTTATCAAAGTTGATGGCCCCTTTGAAGGGGTTGACGTGTCCCGCCGAGCAGTTACTGTAGTACTGGTTCCAGTTGATACAGGTGGTGTTGTCTGTGCTGTTGTAGGACTTCATGTCCATCTGACACTGGAGACCTCCCTCCTCATACAGGGTAGGCACAGAGGAACACAGGCGCATGCCGTTCTCCCTGGGCATGGAGCAGATGAAGGGGTTCTCGTCATCATTCTCCGTGTGGTAATAGTTGCCGAGCTCGACGGACAGAGGACTGGCGAGAGAGGAGAGAGATTTACAGTTAGGGTTCTAGTAGGTAGGCATGGAGAATATGAAGGGGTTTGGTCACGGTTCTCTGCATGGTAGTAGCTTCCCAGCGCCACAGGTAGAGGACTAGAGGGAAGAGAGGAGAGAGGGGATAATAGCAAGGTTAGTGTAGCAGTTGGTGGAGTTCTCCCATCTAGGGTTTTCATCATTGTTCCCTACGCAATCTGTGTATTTACATAATATATATATATTATTTTACCTTGATTTAACTAGGCAAGTCAGTTAAGAACTCATTTTTATTTATAATGACGGCCTACTCCGGCCAAACCCTAACCCGGATGACGCTGGCCCAATTGTGCTCCGCCCTATGGGACTCCCAATCACGGCCGGTTGTGATACAGCCTGGAAACGAACCAGGGTCTGTAGTGATGCCTCTAGCACTGAGATGCAGCGCCTTAGACCGCTGCGCCACTCGGGCGTGCACGTGTACAGTATGTCCCTCGTCTGGGTGTCTGTGTTAACCACGGCTTAGCTCTAATGGCGCACATCTCCGTCAGAGGATAGATAATTGGTGCGTCTGTCAACACAGACTGCCTAGAGGCGATGTGACACGCTGGATCGGTGTGTGTGTGTGTGTATGTGTGTGTGTGTGTGTGTGTGTGTGTGTGTGTGTTTGTTTTGATGCATTAGCCACGCAAGTAGCTTCAATTACTTACTGGGCCAAATCCTCCCTCTAGTACTGCTATAGCAGTCCCAGTTATATATTTATATGCTAACACATATATATTTATTTAAGCTATTTAAGCTATTTCACACTTTAGGATGGAGTTATGCAACAGCTTCGGCTGGCGAGTCAATCTGTGTTGGAGGGGATTTAATCCTTGTATCCATCATGGAATTTAATAGTGCGCAGTCACGTGGCTAATGCAATGGCAAAACTGTGGTAATTAAAGTTATGATTAAAGATGTCTTTCCATTGATGTTCCTTGCTGTTGCAGTCTGTTTTAATGGCTTTATCTGCTATTATGACATACAAAATGACGGGAATGTAACATTGCGTGACATTTCAAGAGAACCTGAAATGTTTCGTCCAAATGGAATAGAATGAAAAGTCTTCACGGACCCATAATGTAGAAGGACATTTAGGTCCTTTATGAGAAAATGTCATAAATCATAACTACCATGGTGGAAATGTCATATACCATGTATTACTTATGGAGCTGCTGTCTAAGAGTATGGGCAGTAATGGTCTCTCTCTAATCTCACTAGTTATCCTCTCCTTCCCATTCATCACCTCTATATAATCATGGCTACTCGTTGATTAATACAGGAGGGATGACGCTGCTCAGGAAATGGCGGTGGTGGCCAGTATGTCTGACGGTACCTTTTTTCCAAGATCAAACTTTCCCTACACTGTAAACCCCAAGGCTTTTTTTTTTACTCAAATACTTCTAGGAAGTTGTACTCAAAGTCAATGAAAACTCATTATTACTTCAAATATTTTTGTGGTACTTACTCAAAACTAAATGAGAAGTCACACCCTCTAAATTTTTTTTAAAGATATGATAACAAATGAACTTTTTTCCCCAGCATTGTCTACTGCAGGTTGATAGTTTGGAATTGTTTTTAATGTCTGTGTTTTTGCATGTACATTGAATGATTGATTGATTAACATGTAGATGCTACACAAAGATAAATGACAGTTTTGTAAACAAATCCAATCATAGAATTGTTGCACCCATTACTGAAATGGTTGTTCCACTTTAAATGTCTTAGGTCATCTCCTCCCACTGTGCTTAATCTTGGCAGTCATTATGACTGCAGGTTTGCGGCTGAATACAAATTTCAACTGTTGGATATTCTAACGCTGGCTAGATTCCAACAGGAATTAGACATCACTTTGCAAACTACCGTAATGTGATTTACATTTACGGTTGCAAGATTCTGGCTAATTTCCCAGGTTTTCAGAACTCCTGGTTGGAAGATTACTGTTTGTGGAATTTTGCAGCCAGACTTGCAGGCCTGATGTGGCCTGTAAATGATGAGTTTCAGGTCTATGTATAAGGCTTTATGTCATGGGTGGTAACTCTACAATTCAATCGAAGAGCAAAGGCACACTGGTAAATGAATGGATGCGTGGCTTAGTGGGGGAGTTAAATTTAAGCATTACCTTACTCTAAAAAACTGCATTTGTATTACTCATATGAAGGTTGTACTGCTCACTTCAGCTATTACATGTTTCTTAACGGAATTTTTGTGAGGTCATTGGTTTCCTCAAAATGTGTGCACAGCTAGAACTGATCTGGTTTTACAGTGTATCAACATCCCACGTTCTGGAAACCAAGCAATCCGCATCAACAGCCCGCACACAGATTAAGTAACAGAGGCTCATTTGCTACAGAAAATAAACTCACCTCGTTTGCCTCTGACCTCATTACCATCAAACCAAACCCATTCATTTCTACCCTCTTCTTAACCGTAACCCCTTCTCACCACTTCTCACCCAAAACCTCCTCACCCGCACCCTCCTCAGCCCTATCCCCCCACCACCACCACCACCAGCACACACACACACACACGCACATACACAGTTCTACTCACAGTGAGAAGTTCTCAGGCAGGAAGCAGCGGTTCCTCAGTAGCCCCGCCCACAGCTGCACGCCCACAATGCCGAAGATGAAGAAGACAAAGAAACAGAGCAGCAGGACATTCCCCAGCATGGGCAGGGTGTCCAGTAGCAGGGTCACCAGGATACGCATACCTAACACAAACAAACAAACACACATGTTGTTTTTAATACCTTGTCAGACACATACGTATACAGAAATCAACACGTGTCCGGTATCATACACATTCCCACACACACACATCTTTATATACAAGTGGAGGAAAATAGAATGGTTCAACTACAGTACACCACGAGCGCAGATGGTATATTGTAATAGTGACAACGCAGTATACCATTCCTGTCTCTGTGTGTCAGAGTACACTGTGCCCGCCTGAGGAGGACAAGTTAGGAACTTCAGCAGCTCCTGTAACTGCAGTAAAGTGCCTCAGCTTTACCACAATCTCTTCAGCCTCCTCCTCACGCTCCTGCCCACACAGTCCCCGGGGCCTATCGCTGTGTGACTTCCTCCTCTCTCCCTACTAACCAGACAGTGGTTAAATCAGAGTTATATACACTCTCTCTCTCTCTCTCTCTCTCTCTCTCTCTCTCTCTCTCTCTCTCTCTCTCCCTCTCTCTCTCTCTCTCTCTCTCTCCCTCTCCCTCTCTCTCTCTCCCTCTCTCTCAGCATGGGAAACATATGTTTACATTGCCAAAGCAAGTGAAATAAATAATAAACAAAAGTGAAATGAACAGTAAACATTACACTCACAAAAGTTCCAAAAGATGAAAACATTTGTCTGTATACAGTATTGTAATGACCTCTCTCTCTCCCCCTTCTACCTCCCTCCCGCCCTTGGAGATCCTCTCTAGTTAAGCTCGCAGCTAAACAGGTGACTCGGGCGTCAGTAACGAGAATCATTTTCCGATCAGGATTTCTCCGGGTAATTGGAGGAGCCGGGTTAATCCCTGTCTGCTCAATGACTACCACCACCATGGGGAGAACCAGCGAGAAATTTGTCGATTTTGGAAAGAAAGAGAGAGCGAGGGAGGAAGAAGAGTGAGAAAGAGACAGAAAGTGGGAGAAGGAGAAAGAGAGAGGATGGAGAGTGGGAGAGATATGCGATAGAGAGACAGAGAGCAAAAGAGAAGGAGGGGAGAGAGAGAAAGAGAAATGTGCACATTTGAAAAGAAAATGGGTAGGGAGCAAAATAGGGAGAATGAAGAGCGCTCAGTAGAGATAAGAAGCGAGGGATGGTATCATCGGAAGAGAGAGAAGAGAAGTGAGCCACAATGAGAAGCATGTCTGGGTAGATAACAGGCGTGTCGACAGTTTGGGTTCACATCCAGCTGTATTGTGTCTCTCTATCTAGTCTCACAGTCATCAACTTTTTACAGCTACGCATGACGGGGAACAAATACACAAGACACAAATCCAAGCCTAAGACAGGAGTTGGGTCGTTCCAACTCTGGTGTTTTTGTGGTGGAAAACTGAGTGGGTCTAGCACAACACGTCAACCCTGTGAAATTGTTGAAATGTTTTAACATGGCAAACAACAAGCGTCCATTCCCCCATCACATGTGGATTCATGGCTGATTTAACTAGCAATTAACAGTTGGAGGGCCGTTCAGGGAAATTTTTCCCAAATATGATACATTTCCACTTGGTTACGAACAAACCATAAGACTACTAACCATCCACTGTAGAGCAGTATAACATAACTCTGGTTGCGTGTTATATTCCACAAGTTTGCGCTTTCAAACTCAGTGATGGACACAATTGTTATTATGTTTTTTATTTTTTATTACCCTATCCCAAACCTTAACCCTTACCTTAACCATTCGGAATGAGTGCCTAAACTTAAGATTTTAACCCTATCCAAAAGCTTAACACTTAACCTTCTAAATTTGACGTTTGGAGCCACTTCAAAATTTGATCAACCCAGGGTGTCAAAAAACACTTCAAAATGTGACTTTTTGAACAACATCCAAATTTGATATTTGGAGACATTTGGAAAACGTCTTAATTCTGCAGTGACACTGTGAGTGTCACGACTTCCGCCGGAGTCGGTTCCTCTCCTTGTTCGGCAAGCCGAGTTCGGCGGTCGACGTCACTGTCCTTCTAGCCATCGCCGATCCACTTTTCATTTTCCATTTGTTTTGTCTTTGTCTTACCCACCTGGTTTCAATTCACCAATTACTTGTTCATTATTTAACCCTCTGTTGCCCCATGCTTGTTTGTGAGTAATTGTTTGTATGTAGTACGGTCGGTTTATGTGGGCTCTATTTTTTTGTATATGTTGAGTAAAGTATGTTTATTTACTCATATCTGCTGTCCTACGCCTGACTCCTCTACACCAGCTACACACAGACCTCATTACAGTGAGAACTTGTTGCTATAATAAAGAGCACTTCTTTTAATATAATAGGCTTTTGAAATGCAATATTGGTGCACAATTTCTACTTCAAATATTAATGGGATGCAAAAATACACTTTTCGTGGAACAACCCAGGTAGCTGAGATGTTAAGCTACAAGTTATACAATATTATTATATACCACAGGGTAAAGAGATGTAGACTCACACTATAGATCAAATGGAAAAGGAAAAGCAACACTCAAAAGGTCCCAATCCTATTTTTAGATCAACACACCTCAGGTTTTCGCGGGAAATCATCCAATGACATCAACAATGCATGAAATCTTTACTCTTTGGAATTAACACATTAATGCAGAATATGTCAACACATAAAGTACTAAACAGCACATGAATAATGTTTAGGGCTGTCAGAGTTAATCAGTGTATACAGCTAAAACAACAATGGGATGTCACATCAAGTTGACATTGAGGTGAACACTCTAGTCTAAGTCATATCTAAGCCAAGGGGGGAGAGGGAGGGGGTTCTAAGTGAACATGTTTTAAGACGGTCAAACCTATGATTGCTTATCTATTTGATTTGGAATTTTAAGATATAAGAAAGATCAGGAAACTTTTTTTCTCTTTTTTCATGTATTTATCCCCAAATGTTAGGCACTAAAACTCTCCATACAGTATATACAGTACTTCCATACATTTTTCAAACAGGTACCGGGGACCTTCATACGAGTCGGGTGAGGCTTGTGGGCCAACGGTTAAAGAAAGTGGGCTTTATCAATTCACCAGATTCTCCTACCGTTACTTCGGACAAAATCAAGACATCAATATTCTTGTAATGCTTTTTGTATAAAAAAAATCTTATATTACAGCTCAATATTATCAAATCCTGAATTAGTGATTAATCACAGCAGATTAACACGACAGATCACAACAGATTACATTTTTAATCGTTGACAGGGCACATTTTTTATTTAACTAGGCAAGTCAGTTAAGAACAAATTATTATTTACAATGACGGCCTACCCCAGCCAAACCTAGACGACACTGGGCCAATTGTGCGCCATCCTACAGGACTCCCAATCACAATCCGATGTGGATTTAAACCAGGGACTGTAGTGACACCTCTTGCAATGAGATGCAGTGCCTTAGACCACTGCGCCACTCGGGAGCAACGATGTCCTATCCCAGCCAAACCCTAACCCGGACGATGCTGAGCAAACTCTCAATCACGGCCAGTTGTGATACAGCCTGGAATCAAACCAGGGTTTGTAGTGACACCTCTAGCACTGAGATGTAGTGCGTTAGACCGCTGCGCCACTTGGGAGCCTAATAAACGTATGCACTTATTGGGTGCATTATGTATACATTATTCTAGTCTGTACTTATACTAAGGTCAAAAAAAAATCCAGTATGTATGTTGTGTATTTTGTTAGTGCGTGCTCTACATTATCCCCTTCAGATAATCACCATGAACTCTCCAGGAAACAGCATTCAGCAGGATTCAGTTTGTTCAACACTCCCTGACGAGGGGCACTTTCTGCACGTTACAGCACTTTCTCCCTCTCTATCTCCATCTCCCTCTTGTCTGTCTTTCGTTCAATTTCTCTTTCTCTCTCTGGTCATTAATGAGTAAAACAGCAATGCAAAGCAAAGCAGCGCACACATACACATTAATGAGTCGACTCCAAATCAGCGCAGGGACCTTACACTGCAGTGCGCTGAGCTATGGGAGAATGATGCTTAGCTCTGCCTGTCATAGAGTTTAGGCTTACTGTCTTATAGTCGCATTAAACATAGAGGCTCACTCCAATGCAAGTCATGGGCTTAGTCCCAATAGTGTAACTTTGCTTCCTTTTACGTGAAAATGAAGGGCTTTATAGGAAACTGTGCCATAACCTTCGGGAATAAATGGCTACTGTGGCCAAATGCGTTTCTCTGGTGTGTTGTTATGCTAATGACATACAGCAGCTTATTGTTGAGCCAACTTGGATCATAGGGGATCCCCAGGTTATTAAATCGATGCATGAAAGCAAATTTTAAAAAGCTGGACAAGCTGGAAATTGTGAATAATGGAACAAGATGGCATTTCAACAGCATCTCACGGTTTGACTTCAGTATTCAACGTTTGTCCAGGGGAGATAAACATCACATTTCAACGGTTAAGTTTAGGCATTCATTCCGAATGGTTAAGGTAAGGGTTAAGGTTTGGGATAAGGGTAAAAAAAAAAAAAATACTGCCTAGCACTGGGACTGAACATGTGACCCTCGGAACCAGAACTCCGGGATAGGTTTACAACTGAAACCATTTGACGGTTAAGTTTAGGCATTAATTTCCAAATTGAAGCTGGAGCTCACGCCTTACACCCATCTGCCATCCCCAGCCACTGCACCCAAGCAAGCCTACTTGACGGTAATAGCGCTCACCATTGCCCCTAGTGGCCAGTTTGTAAGGCATTTCCCAATGTCCAGTGGACCTGGACGAACGTTGAATATCGCCTTGGATCTCAAGTGACCTGACTGGGCATATATCCTACATATTCATTCATTCCTTTTGAGGTATGTCTTTTTCCCTTTCTTTTTCTCTCTCACACACACAAACGAACACCTCTCCCCATCCCCTCACAACCACACACTCTCCCCTTCTCCACAACCTAAACATAATCCCATCTGATTGACATTTCGTCTTGTATAATAACCGTCTCTCTCCTCCTCGGGTCTTTGTGTGCTTTCCAGTTACGCGCTGGGCGGCCATTTAATGTCAACATGGCTGCCAGGAAACTGACTGTGATGGGAGCCCATCTGCTTACAGGCACATCAAATCTCTCCTGTCCTCTCGGCTGAGGCCAGCCCTGGAACTGGCAGCACTGTGTGTCTACCTAACTCTACTGATGGAGTTTCAAAAGAGGGAGTTGGAACACACCTGCGTCCCTCTGTAGCCTAATCCGTAGGCAATAGCCCTTGACAAAGGGTCTAAGCCCAAAGTTCTGGATAGTGTTGTTTTCATTACGTTGTTTTGATTAGGGAGGAAACAAAAGGGCTAAGATGGGTGTACAGCAGAGCTAGCATGAATTAGCATACAGTAACTGAATCTCCCTAAGGTACAACTAGTGTGTTGCTTTGTAAATATTTTATTCGATTGTTACATGAAATGCTATATTGGCAGTACATGCTCTAATATAATAATAGGGATACCTAGTCCGTTGTACTGAGATAATAATGGCGCCGGAGGGGATGGCTGCTGTTTTACGGGCTCCTAACCAACTGTGCTATTTTGTTATGTTTTTCACATTATTTGTAAGTCATTTTTTTGCTTATTTTGTACAGGATTTTGCTGCTACCGTCTCTTACAGTGGGGCAAAAAAGTATTTAGTCAGCCACCAATTGTGCAAGTTCTCCCACTTAAAAAGACGAGAGAGGCCTGTAAATGTCATCATAGGTACACTTCAACTATGACAGACAAAATGAGAAAAATCCAGAAAATCACATTGTAGGATTTTTAATGAATTTATTTGCAAATTATGGTGGAAAATAAGTATTTGGTCACCTACAAACAAGCAAGATTTCTGGCTCTCACAGACCTGTAACTTCTTCTTTAAGAGGCTCCTCTGTCCTCCACTCGTTACCTGTATTAATGGCACCTGTTTAAACTTGTTATCAGTATAAAAGCACAGACTGGAATATGTTCCGGGATTCATCCAATGGCATTGAGGAGTATAGCACTTCAGTCATCGGCTTCATGAATAAGTGCATCAATGACGTCGTCCTCACAGTGACCGTACGTACATGGCCCAACCAGAAGCCATGGATTACAGGCAACATCCGCATCGAGCTAAAGGCTAGAGCTTCCGCTTTCAAGGAACGGAACACTAATCTGGAAACACGTAAGAAATTCCGCTACGCCCTCAGATGAACCATCAAACAGGTAAAGCGTCAATACAGGTTTAAGATTGAATCCTACTACACTGGCTCTGATGCTTGTCGAATGTGGCAGGGCTTGAAAACTATTACGGACAACAAAGGGAAACCCAGCCGCGAGCTGCCCAGTGACGCAAGCCTACCAGACGAGCTAAATGCCTTTTATGCTCGCTTCGAGGCAAGCAACACTGAAGCATGCATAGGAGCACACAGCTGTTCTGGACAACTGTGTGATAACGCTCTTGGTAGCCAATGTGAGCAAGATCTTTAAACAGGTAAACATTCACAAAGCCGCGGGGCCAGAAGACTTAGCAGGATGTGTACTCAAAGCATGCGTGGACCAACTGGCAAGTGTCTTCACTGACAATTTCACTGACTCTCCCTGAATGAGTCTGTAATACCTACATGTTTCAAGAAGACCGCAATAGTCCCTGTGCCCAAGGAAGCGAAGGTAACCTGCCTAAATTACTACTGCCTGTAGCACTCACGTCTGTATCCATGAAGTGATTTGAAAGGCTGGTCATGGCTCACATCAACAGCATCCTCCCGGATACTCTAGACCCACTCCAATTTGGATACCGCCCCAACAGATTCACAGATGATTCACAGATCCCCCCCCCTCCGTAAGGTTGCTAGATCAAATTCCTGAGCCAACAAGGTAAAAATCTGTCAATCTGCCCCTGAACAAGGCAGTTAACCCACTGTTCCTAGGCCGTAATTGTAAATAAGAATTTGTTCTGACTTGCCTAGTTAAATAAAGGTAAAAAAAAAATATTTAAAAAAGTTCTACAGCTGCACCATTGAGAGCATCCTGACCGGGTGCATCACCTCCTGGTATGGCAACTGATCGGCATCTGACCGTAAGGCGCTACAGAGGGTAGTGCGTGCGGCCACGTACATCACTGGGACCAAGCTTCCTGCCATCCAGGACCTACATACTAGGCGGTGTCAGAGGAAGGCCCCAAAAATTGTCAAAGACTCCAGTCACCCAAGTCATAGACTGTTCTCTCTGCTACTGCACGGCAAGCGGTACGGGAGCGCCAAGTCTGGAACGAAAAGGCTCCTATAACAGCTTCTACCCCCAAGCCATAAGACTGCTGAACAGTTAATCAAATGGCCACCGGGACTATTTACATTGACACCCCCCACCCCATTTGTTTTTACACTGCTGCTACTCACAGTTTATTATCTATGCATAGTCACTTTACCCCTACCGACATGTACAAATTACCTCGACTAACCTGTACCCCCACATATTGACTTGGTACCGGTACCCGCTGTATATAGCCTCGTTATTGTTATTTTATTGTGTTACTTTTTATGTTTTTTTTAACTTTAGGTTATTTGGTAAATATTTTCTTAACTCTTTCTTGAACTTCATTGTTGGTTAAAGGCTTGTAAGTAAGCATTTCACGGTAAGATCTACACTTGTTGTATTCGGCGCATGTGACAAATAAAGTTTGATTTAATTTGAATGCATTCAACCAAAATGTGTCTTCCACATTTCACCCAACCACTCTGAATCAGAAAGGTGCGATGGGCTGCTTTAATCGACGCCATCGGTGCCTGGGAGGCAGTTTTTGGGGATTAACTGCCTTGCTCAAGAGAAGAACAGCAGATTTTTCCAGGATTTCAAACCAGCAACCTTTCAGTTCCTGGCCCAATGCTCTTAAACGTTAGGCTACCTGCCTACTTTAATTGATAGAATGATTTTACCCACGGTAGATCAGGCGATGCCCTCATCCGGCAGATTACCACCCCCTTCACCAATGTCACCACCCCACGACACTACGTCCTCCCTTGGTTGGCGATAGTACAGTATCCCTCATGACACCAGATATTATCCCAGCTACCATCCCCAGGACATTATTGCACAATGTTTCTCGACGGTTCTAATAAGGTTATGATCCAACATCACCGCTATAAAGTTCAGAATTATCCATCCTCCTCCTACTATTATCCATCCTCCTCCTACTATTATCCATCCTCCTCCTACTCCTATCCATCCTCCTCCTACTCCTATCCATCCTCCTCCTACTCCTACAAAATGTGATACCTTTCCAGCTCAATTGAACATCAAACG